>NC_085027.1:165000-372500 GCF_963692335.1 Osmerus eperlanus
GGCCAAGTCCTAGTGATCATGCCCTTGTCTTGGTCAGGAACAGGAACAGGGCAGAAGAGAGATCTGTTCTGCATGTTTTGTATTGGGCTGCTTGCACACGGAGAACATGTAAACTCCACACTGAAATCCCCGGGAGATATCCCACCTGAGCCCCACCAGGCTAATATTGTGTGGGACTGCTATGTAATTTTATATTAGGTTTGATATATATATCAAACCTAATATAAAGCTAGCTCAATGAGAACCCCCTCCTTCCCCCAACACACACCTTCTCGTCCAGCGCTTTGTGATGCTCGAACAGGGACTTGAGGGCCTTGAGCACCTCAACCTCACTGGACACCCCAGCAGGGGACTGGGCCTGCCTCTTCACCACCGTCATCCTCAGGCTGCGCTCATGACGAGACACCAGGCACTCCAGGTGCTCCAGCAGCAGCTACACAGGGAGGAACACACGGGGACACTCAATACACACAGCTACACAGGGAGGAACACACAGGGACACTCAATACACACAGCTACACAGGGAGGAACACACAGGGACACTCAATACACACAGCTACACAGGGAGGAACACACAGGGACACTCAATACACACAGCTACACAGGGAGGAACACACAGGGACACTCAATACACACAGCTACACAGGGAGGAACACACGGGGACACTCAATACACACAGCTACACAGGGAGGAACACACGGGGACACTCAATACACACAGCTACACAGGGAGGAACACACGGGGACACTCAATACACACAGCTACACAGGGAGGAACACACGGGGACACAATACACACAGCTACACAGGAAGGAACACACGGGGACACAATACACACAGCTACACAGGGAGGAACACACGGGGACACAATACACACAGGTACACTCAATACACACAGGTACACTCAATACCAGTGTTGTGCACGTTCATACCTCATGAACTAGTTAAAAGTTCAGTTCATACAAGTAAATATGAATCGTTCACGTTCATAGTTCACCATTTAAATTCTGAACTAGTTCATAGTTCAGTTCATTTCATAGTTTTAAGGTGTGTGTTTACTGTGTGTAAAAATCCAGCAAAAAATAAGAAGGTGCATCAGATCAGATGTTGTCGCTGAGTCTGCGTCTCTGCTTTCACTTGCCATTTTTATGAGACAGAGAGCTGTTGTCTTGGAATACATTGCTTGTATGGTCTACGTGTGTGCGATGAATCATGGGTAACGTAGTGCGAAGTTGAGTTTGTTGGTTTAGGTTAGGCTACATAGCAAAAATGTTACGGGCACTGAGCAACGACATGGTGCAAGCATTCGATTTAGAAAGCGTCTCTCCTCAGGAGAAGGAAAACATTCCGTAACGTTTTAGCTAGACCTCAAATAATATAAACATGTTTGTCATTAAGTTGTGTTCAGTTCATTGTTCTCATAAAAATTAACGTGTTCAATGAACGCATTCATGCACAACACTGCTCAATACACACAGGTACACTCAATACACACAGGTACACAGTTATTTACTAAATAAATACACACTCATAACAGAATAATAAATGTACACATCAAATACACATGGCCAAAACATCCACATTCTTCTCATCACATGTAAATCATACCAAACATTATACAGCCCTTTTGTCAGCTCCCGTCATCATTGTTTTAAAGCGCCATGCCAGGGGCAACCAACAGAGGGCAGCACTGCAGAAGACCACTTACTACTATAAATTCTAATGTCATTGAACACTGAATACAGCCCAGGTCATCCGCACTGCTAGCCAGAGGAATATACAATTAGTTTTGGCATATTATTGATAAGTGTTGTGTGTCAGAATACAACTTTGTTTTAAAGGGGTCATTGACTGCAAAACCGAGTTTACCTTGTCATAGTTGAATAACGACAGTTCGGTGGGTAACATACAGTGAAAACCTCTCGTTTTATTCCAGGGCTATTTCACAGGTTTGCATTAGGGCACATAGAACAGCACCCGGGCCATTTTCAGCCCAACCAATGTTACATACCCTATTCGGAGACCTTAAGGAACAGTGTGAAATACCTTATAAAATCAGTCAATGACTCCTTTAACCCTATTTTTGTTTCCAGTCCCCTAGGAAAATGAGTGGAAGAGTGGGTTTAAGACAAAACCAAACAGACAAGATTCTTTTTTTCAAGATTTAGCAACGGAGATTCGGAGCTTAAACAACACTAATACAAGAGAACTGTACTGTAGTATCCAGTATGGTCCTACTGTACTGTATTACTGTAGTATCCAGTATGGTCCTACTGTACTATACAGTACTGTTGAACAGTACTATCCAGTGTGGTCCTACTGTACTGTTATTTCCAGTACCGTTCCTCCTGTACTGTCCTATCCAGTACTGTCCTACTTTACAATCCAGTATGATCCTACTGTACCAACCCGTGTGTTGTTCCTCTCAGCCTTTAGCTCAGCGATCTCCTCCTCTCTCTCCAGAAGCTGCTCACGACACACGTTCACCTCCTTGGTCAACGCTGCAAACTCCTGCATAACACAGACAGCATCAACAAGGGGCAAGGTTTCTAATGGCCTAACCCTAACCCTAACCCTAACCCTAACCCTAACCCTTTCTAATGGCCTAACCCTAACCCTAACCCTAACCCTAACCCTAACCCTATTAGACCAAGCTGAATTGTGTTTCTAATGGCTCCCTATTAGACCAAGCTGAATTGTGTTTCTAATGGCTCCCTATTAGACCAAGCTGAATTGTGTTTCTAATGGCTCCCTATTAGACCAAGCTGAATTGTGTTTCTAATGGCTCCCTATTAGACCAAGCTGAATTGTGTTTCTAATGGCTCCCTATTAGACCAAGCTGAATTGTGTTTCTAATGGCTCCCTATTAGACCAAGCTGAATTGTGTTTCTAATGGCTCCCTATTAGACCAAGCTGAATTGTGTTTCTAATGGCTCCCTATTAGACCAAGCTGAATTGTGTTTGTGCAGTAGGTTCCATTCTATCAAGGCCGGAGCATGTTAATGGTGTTTCTGATTTGAGGCAGGAGCACGTTAATGGTGTTTCTGACCTGAGGCAAGGCGGTGTTGAGCTGCCTCTGCAGAGAGTCTCTCTCGTGGCTGACCTCGTGCAGCCGGCCCTGTGCCAGCCCCAGGTTCTCCTGCGTCTCCCGCAGCGTGTCAAGGAGCCGGTCGCGCTCCTCCAGCATGGACACCATCAGAGACTCAAAGTGTCCCTCTGAGTCTGACTGCAGCGGGGAGGCAGAGCCTAGCTCCCCTCCTGCGCCCCCTGGAGGCCCCTCTGCCTCACTGATGGTAGGCATCACCTCACACATCATCTGCAAGGGGCCAAGGAGGGACGAAACAAACATTGCTAAAAAGGGGTATAGGAGCGGGGAGATAGATGGCTTTCCCTTCCTCAAGCCATTAGAAGAAGACCATACTTATAATTGCTAATACACTTCTCCAACAGACAGCTGTGCTGCAAATTATGACCTCAGAACAAAAAATATCTATCTTAACCCTTGTGTTATCTTCGGGTCATTCTGACCCATCAGTCATTGTGACCCACCGTCGTATTGTGACAAATTTACCTCATACAAAAACAAAGTGAAGCATTTTCTTTTAACCGTTGGGCTGTCTCAGACCCCCCACATTGGAATGGTTAAAAGAAAATTATTTGTATTTGTTTTTGTATTGGGTAAAATTGGGTAAACACAACGATGGTTCGTTATGAACCTTTGGGTCATGTGACCCGAAGGCAGCACGAGGGTTAACTCACTGCTTGATTCTAGATTATATCCTAAACTCCCTATAGGTGTTCTGGCCACCTAGAGAAAGCCTAGCTCCCCCCCGTGCAGGTTATCCTTGTAGTTGAAGTAGAAGGGATCTTAAGATACCTAGCAAGCCAAATATAAAAATGGGAATAAAAAGAATAGCTATGAAATAAAAAAATAAACGTTAATTTATAGACCATTATTGAAGTTGTGAAGCCTCACATTTCTAACTGACTAGTTTTACTTTATGGATCCCAGGTTAGATGAGCCGCAGCGTTCCTGAAACACTAGATTGTTTACATGCAAGAGAACATAACATGTATAATCACATGATAATCCAGGGGATTAGTTCTTCATGGTGCAAGCTAGTCTGGCACAGGTTTTCTAGATTTCCCTTCCCAACACCCTAACCCTCTTTATCACTCACAGTGAGTTAGACCCCCCCCCCCCCAAGGTAAATTAAATAATTTAAGGGACGGTTTTCCTTCTCCACGCAGCTGGATGTGAATAGTAATATTAATGTGGCGGGTCAGTACATATTCATACTCGTATATCAGCGTATCATTGGCTCTGCTGAGATGGTATTTGGCTGCAGCCTGCTATCCCTCCAGACCATCCCTAACCCTTCTGGAGCCATCCCTTTGGCCAAACCCTCCACCCTGGCCACCCTCCACCCTTGACACACTCCACCCTGGACACCCTCCACCCTAGACACCCTCCACCCTGGACACCCTCCACCCTAGACACCCTCCACCCTGGACACCCTCCACCCTGGACACCCTCCACCCTGGACACCCTGCACACACTCCACCCTGGACACCCTCCACCCTGGACACCCTCCACCCTGGACACCCTCCACCCTGGACACACTCTACCCTGGACACCCTCCACCCTACACCCTGGACACCCTCCACCCTGGACACCCTCCACCCTGGACACCCTGGACACACTCCACCCTGGACACACTCCACCCTGGACACACTCCACCCTGGACACACTCCACCCTGGACACCCTCCACCCTGGACACCCTCCACCCTGGACACACTCTACTCTGGACACCCTCCACCCTACACCCTGGACACCCTCCACCCTGGACACCCTCCACCCTGGACACCCTCCACCCTGGACACCCTCCACCCTGGACACACTCCACCCTGGACACACTCCACCCTGGACACACTCCACCCTGGACACCCTCCACCCTGGACACCCTGCACACACTCCACCCTGGACACACTCCACCCTGGACACACTCCACCCTGGACACCCTCCACCCTGGACACACTCCACCCTGGACACACTCCACCCTGGACACCCTCCACCCTGGACACCCTCCACCCTGGACACCCTGCACACACTCCACCCTGGACACACTCCACCCTGGACACACTCCACCCTGGACACACTCCACCCTGGACACACTCCACCCTGGACACCCTCCACCCTTGACACCCTCCACCCTTGACACCCTCCACCCTGGACACCCTCCACCCTGGACACCCTCCACCCTGGACACCCTCCACCCTGGACACTCCACCCTGGACACCCTCCACCCTGGACACCCTCCACCCTGGACACCCTCCACCCTGGACACCCTCCACCCTGGACACACTCCACCCTGGACACCCTCCACCCTGGACACTCCACCCTGGACACCCTCCACCCTGGACACCCTCCACCCTGGACACACTCCCTTAATACCCCTCCAGCTTAAGGCATCAGGTCCATCACCTCACAGCAGAAGAACGGTTTCTTCTCATCCGCAGCCACATCAGCAAAGCCCGAACCACACTGACTTATCTTCTTATAACACATCTTCTACTGTTAATTTGTCACTTAATTCAATGTATTTTCACCGCCGGTTTTTGTCAATGCACTAAATCTTTATTGTTATGCATCATATCACCAAAGCAAATTCCTTGAATCTGAAAACATACTTGGCAATAAACCTGTTTCTAATTTTGAAGTCATCAACAAAGTGTGAAGTCATCAACAAAGTGTGATGGCCACCAAACCATGATTGTAACTTGTAACTTTTAGACTTTCATGGCCAGATGCGTGGAGAGGGCAACACGTCCATGCAAATTATGTCATATATGGCTGGGTGTAAGGTAACGGCATGTTCCTTTGTGACTAGCCGAAAACTTCATACAACATTTAAAAAGATCATGCTTTTTGTAACGCCAACAGAAAAATAATCCTGTCATTTGTAAAGAAGTAGACAGAGTCGGCTTTTGACACCAGCTTGTCAAAAGTCTCCTGTCCAGCATGTCGGTACATTCTTAAACTGCAACGTGAACGTAAAGTAGTTTAGCAAGCTAGGTAACTAGTTAACTAATGCGTCATAATGTTACTATAGTTTAAATAAATACAGCATTCATGGACATCAAATCACTCTATTTGGATATAGCCTACCCTTATTTTATACATATTCTATCAATTTAAGTTATTGAAGTAAAAACATGAATTACATTAAAGCCAAACGGCATTTGATGCCGTCGCGTAGGTCTCAGCGATGGAACGTGACTTGAAAAAACGCAATAATTAGCGATTTGTCAAAGAAGTTCTGGAGGTCAATAGTCTCCAGACTTCCGATTAGAAATCCAAAATTCTGTGTCTAACCTAGCACCAGCCTCAGATGTTTCCAAGAAATTAATGTGATAAATTACTCTTTACGTGACTGTAATTAATACTATAAATCATACAACTTGAGAAAATATAAGCATTGTTACAACTTCCGTTGATTTACATTAATAGTTATATAGTCATCTTACCTTTGATAAGTATCTTAGGTTAGCTAGCTAGCTAACTGAGGTCCTTTATGATGTCCACTTTTCTTTTGCTGCAAAATAATTTTCTACCTCGCGAAGATCTGCCTTGGCTTCCAAAGTAACGTGAAAATGTTAATAGAAAAATATAAAATACAAACTACCAAAGGTCCAAACAACTGTCGAAAAAGAAAATAATTCCAAAGGCCGCAAAACCAGACTCATACCGACTATGCTACACTTCAGCTGGATAGTCGTAAACCGAGTTGGCTACCAATTGTACCCTAAAACACCAATATGGAAAACAGTGTCAAGTCTTGACGAATATATTTCGTTTACTAGCTGTACCCCGAAAGTTTTAACAATGATCTTACTGGTAGCAACACTGTCTACTGTAGTTTGTTTATAACGACTTCAAAGTATTTGCTAGCTACTGTAGCTAGCAACAGTCTCAATAAACTATAAATTTATGCTAAATAGCTCAAAAGTACGTTAGTTACGAACCAAAGTGGTAGACTAACAGTTGTAACCTCACCGGCTACCTAGCAAAAAGCAGTTCTTACTCCATATTCCATGACAGCAAAAGTCAGATCAGATTTCCAAAAACATTTTCTAATGTCTAATCCAGCTAGCTAGCTAGCAAGATAAGTTGCTTTAGCCTCCCGTCGGCGAGCCGCGTCACCACATCACCACTACTCAACACAGCCTGTCTGGCTGTAGCACAGATCTACTTTTTTTCTAACTTCAAATTTATTAAAAAATGTAATTATACATTCTTATAAACAGCTAGACTTTCTGTTCCTCAAACGTTGCACAAAACTTTGCGTGAAAAAAAAAATATTTCTATCAAATATTTCGTAGTTCGTCTTTGTCGGCAGCAAGATGAAGCCAGCCTCATTAAGGAATTCCTTTTCCGGTGTTGTATCACCCGATGCATGACTCTCTGGATTGGCACCCCCTCGCGGGAGCGCGCGCGAATCAAAGAGCGAAGGATTTCGTCTTGATATCGCAACCAAACGAAAGGGAGACAGAAGTCTCACATTATACTTTCTTTGTTATAGAATTCAACATAAGAATGTCGGTTATCTGTGTAAATATCAGATGCCATTTTCAACACAAAATCCTTAAAATTCGTCATTCAAACCGCATAGTAACGAACGCGAAACAACATTCTTGCTCCACATCTCATTCTGAGAAAATATACCCCAGTATGATTACCAAAGTGTGTAGCATGTTCAAAGTATTTCACATGGTTCTTCATACTAATGTATAGGTTCAAAGGCATTAGATTTTAATGTACATTTAATAGCATCAATTTAATATCAATACATGTGTATGTATAGGGTGGACAGGTCTGAAATCAGAATAGTCCATGGTAGGTGTGGGATTATGTTTTATTTTTTATTTTATTTCATTGACTTAAACAATAAGAGTAATATTTCCCATCTTAATAAAGGATTTGATGGTGAGAACGTTTTCTTTTGATGTTGATACATAGTTGACACCTAGGAGTCAGGTGGCTGAGCAGTTAGGGAGTCAGGCTAGTAATCAGAAGGTTGTTGGTTCGATTCCCGGCTGTGACAAATGATGTTGTGTCCTTGGGCAAGGCACTTAACCCTACTTGCCTCGGGGGAATGTCCCTGTACTTACTGTAAGTCGCTCTGGATAAGAGCGTCTGCTAAATGACAATGTAAATGATACATCGTTTTTAGTACTTGTCTTTTGTAGGCTATAGGCATGTTAACCTTTGGTCCCTTTTCAGGACATCTGATAGCCTATTCTGGATCAGAAGGCTGTTGTTTTCGACCTGTCTGAGTAACCCACCCTAAGCGCAGGCTAACTGCATTAAAATCTAATGCCTTTGAACCTATACATTAGTATGAAGAGCCATGTGAAATACTTTGAACCTGCTACACAAAATACATTTCCTTTGGTTGTCATACTGGGGTATATTTCCTCAGAATTAGATGTTGGTTTGCGTTCGTTACTATACGGGTTGAATGACGAATTTTAAGGATTTTGTGTTGAAAATAGCATCTGATATTTACACAGATAACCGACATTCTTCTCTTGAATTCTATAACAAAGAAAGTATAATGTGAGACTTCTGTCTCCCTTTCGTTTGGTTGCGATATCAAGACGAAATCCTTCACTCTTTGATTCGCGCGCGCTCCCGCGAGGGGGTGCCAATCCAGAGAGTCATGCATCGGGTGATACAACACCGGTTGATTACGTCAAATGCTTTTCTAAATAAAAGTTACAAGACAAAATTTACTTTTTGCTATTCTAACGCGAATAGTACATTTTCATGCCCAAAATTATAGAAAAAGATTCGGTTAAATTATTAAGACTATGGGTTCAAATGAGAAGACTAGCTCTTAAATTAATCTCACAAGCGCCTGACTTAAAGCCTTCAGGCCCAGAGAGACACTCTTTCAGAATTAGTCCATATCAATGACGCTATAATAAAAACGCCTCCCATGCCCATGCAGGCGAAATAGGAACCAGTTTTAAGTTATTTTGCTGCTCACCACCCCGACGCCCTTCTGAATGTCCGCCGGAGCCTGTGGCTCTTTCAGGGGCAGCACTTAGTCCTGAATTTTCTTCGGGATCAATAAAGTGAACCGAGTTGAGTCTCCCATCGGTGATAATGAGTCTGATGATTTAGAGTGGGTGTCTGTCTGGTGGAGGTAATTCCGCCTCGGGAATCAATACAGTTTCTATCACACCAGCTTGTTTAACGCTATAGGGCCTATGGGGCTTGATTTATTTATGACTGTATGCAATGTGCAAATTACTGGGGGGTTTGACCCCCCCGATTAAGGCTCGGACCCCCCCCCCCCCCCCCCCCCCAAAGAGGTAAAAACCACAGGTCGGGGGGGGGGGGGTCGATACATTTAGCTATATATCGTTCTTACCTGTAATCGTAAATATTACAATATATTTACCATATTCATTCAGTAACGGTTTGGCGATACACAGAAATGTTGACTTTATGGCAGGGAATATCACACACAGTATTACAGTGACTGATCTAGTCAAAATTCACTCAATAAACACAGCGCGAGTGACCAGGCAGTGTGCTGGTTCAATTACCTCAGTGTAGCTACGTAGCAGTACGTTCTGCGTCGTGAGAAAGTTCAAGAAAGGCAAATTAGCTATCTAACACCCCCAAAAAATCTGTCACGAATGTATTTGTGATGGCAATTAGCTGTAGAATATTCACAAGAATGTTAATGATAGAAACATGGTTAACCACCCACCAACTTAAAAGATAGCTATCGCTATCTCTGTATCAAGCAAGATAGCTTAATTTATCTGTCTCATTGCTTGTCAGAATCTGGAGAGATTTCCAACTACCGTATTTTGTGATGAACAGTCAAATATGTTCCTCTGGTAGTTTTGTAAAGATCCACTTTTTTTTTATTTCAGAAAGAAATGACTACAATAGTGTTTGTAGTTTTAGTTTGTCTGTGCCATTGCCGTTTACTTGGTTGGCGCGGCGGCAGGGGGGGGGGGCAGGGGGGCACTGAGTTGACCCCCCCCGATTGTCATTGTATAGCTAACTGACTGGATGAATACAAATACCAAACTACGTACGGTATTTGGTTTACGAGTCTGTACATACAGGCATCTATTGCTCGGTCAAGCAATTGCTGTGGATTAAGTGATCTGAAACTGACCTTGGGCCGGACACACTTGCACTCCTCTGGCCAGTTACACTTGATTTACGCAGCCACATCACTCCGTAGTAAACCTGTTACCAACTTTGGCCTGGTCTTGAACTTGATCTTTTCTTACAACATGCAGCATCAGGGAAGCGTGTTAAAACCGAGCTTCAATCAAGCCTGGCCCCAACCGATTTCATAACTGCGCATTGGTGAAGAATTTCAATTTAAATAGTTTTGGATTTGTAAATTAATTCCGTACAAATTCAATTAAAAAATGAATCATGAAACAAGTTATTACAGATAAATATGCCTCTTTATAACATTTGATCCACGACAATTCACATCAACTAAAACATTTCAAGATTCAAATGTTAAAACTAATTTAAAAAATGACGACCATAATTAGGTTGGTAAAATCAAACCACACGGCAAACAACAGAATGAGGAAAAACACTTCATGGTTTTGAATCAGGAGAGCAAACCTAAAGCAGAAGGTGACTCGTGCCCAGACAGATCACCAGTCTTTCCCAGACAGTCCCAACATCGCTTTGTTGCTATGTCGAAATATTTATTCGATCACAGGCCGCTGGGCAATAACTTGTTTATATAAAAACATGGATGTGAACATAAAGAAAAAACCTTTGTGGTACTGTTGTTGTCGTTTTCACCTGTAGAACTGACATTTGTTTTGAAATTTCTGTTTAAATACATGAGCACATGCTTGAACATCAGCTCAAAACCCCTGGTCAGGGTCAGATCATAGACATCATCAGAGATCATAGAAATTCCCTGTTTGTGTGAACTTACATGGCAAATAAAGCTAATTCTGAGACTGATACTTTATAGAAATCTACTGTACATAAATGTCTAATGGACCCAGCCTGTGTAGAGGGTAGCGTTTGATTGACTTGATCAAACAGACATACAGACCATTATTAAACTGGTTGAGTATTTGCTGATTCCACAGGTAAAAATGGTAAGTGTATTTTGACCATTTATTCTTCACAAAACTAGTTCCAACAAGTTTTTTTTGTGCCAATTTAGTGAATTTATGACAACATTAGTTAAATATCAGATCAATGGATGCGATACAGCTAGGTAACCTAAACCCTACCTGAACTATGACTACAATTAGTGGGTCCTATATATAGTGTGAGTATAACAAGACTGATGCGTTCTGCAGTATGGCATCAGTCTTGTCTGTGTGACACACACACACAAGACTGATGCCATACTGCAGAACGCATCAGTCTTGTTGTCTCGGCAACCCCCTGCACTCTGTCCCTCAAACACTAGCAGTGTTCATACTCTCCAGATCTTCAAGAATGATCTTCAACATCTTTGGCCATGTTAGAAGCAACTAAATTTGTTGCCGTTTGCTTTTGACAGGAAGCCAATAAGGTGATGGACAAAGTTGCATATTTGGCAACATGCTGCATCTGCATCCTGGGACGCCCAGCAGCCTGCTAGTCAGGACACCAAGACACATTCTTATTGTAAACTGAATAAGCAGTTACACACAATTTAAAATGATTGTATTTAGTTTACTATTTAACATTTTTTATATCCTGGAGGTTACCTCAATTGAAATTGGATCCCAAAAAACTGGTAATATCAGCAAGTACTGAACGCAAATTAAATGGGAGAAAATGTTAAGTATGTTATTGTTGTTATAAAATCACCCCCCCCCCAAAAAAAAATGATTTATAATTGCTAATGAGTGACATTTCAGTGTTTCCAAAATAAAACGTCTTCAATTTAGAGACATCCATAAAATTGTATCATGTGTCAGTTTGATTTTATCACTTGAATCTAATTCTGAATCTGTGAAATTGTTGACCAAAAACAGGATAAAATACAGTTTAAAACCGGAATCCTGGTGCTGTACTTCAGAAAAAAAAATACTGTCTGATTGTTGCTCTCTACAGGTGAAGGAACACAGGGAGACCTCTCCTCTCACACACGGCAGACTGCAGAACACTTAGCAGTAGTCATTTCTCCTAAACAACACGGTGGCTGATCCTCCAGGGCTGATCAGTAGGAGCCATAGCGATCCTAATTAGCACAAAACAGGAAGGACTTGTGAGTGTCAGATCCACTCTCTGTCAATATGATCATTTATGTTGGCGAATAGGTTAACATTTGATCCATTTCTGTGTATATTGTCAAGTTCCTTCACCTGGATGGTGTTCATGACTCCGTTAGCGAGGACCGCCATCTTGCCAGCCACTGTCTTCACGCCCTGTTTGAACTGGGCGATGTCAGGGCTGGTGGGTAACACACTGTCAAACCCAGACACGCCTGCAGGACAACATCAAACCCCAGAGAAGAGGAGGTTTAACAAGCCCTTGCTAAACACATGCACAGGTACAAACACATTTTATATTTAGCAGACACTTATCCAAAGCAACATACAAAATAGTGCAGTTGGTACAGCAGAAAATTAAGGGTCAGAAGTGTTGTAACAGTATTTCACTGGTCAGTATCAACAAAACATCTGTATTTAACAGGAACAGTTGAAAATAGCATCAATAAGTAACTTTTACCTGAGTTGGGTTAGGGTTTACCTGGTGTGGGTTAGGGTTACCTGTAGCTTAGGGTTGGTTGGGGAGTGTTTTACCTGTGCGATCAGTGCTCTCTCCAAACAGGTCAGCAGAGCTGATGGATGTGCTGCCTGACATGCCTTCCAAGCGTGTCTTTGCATCATACTGCAACAAAAACACATTTACACCAATGTCCTCCTACACTTAGATAAGACTGCTGTGGACAGGAAATAGAGGAAGTCCAGTACCCGATGATATGGTTTCATTCATTGCTGCAAGTCTGTGTTCTTCCACTCATCTCTACCCCATGCAAACTCTTCACCTTCATCACACTTCCTCCACCTGAACCATTGTCTATGTGTAACACATTCATTACTTTCCCTATGGAACAATAATCTACTTTTTTTAATGCAATCCAGAAGAATGACCCTAGAATGTTGCCATGTTTAAGATCACATGCTGATTCGATTGTTGGACCTCAAATCTCGGATCTTTGGTACGGAAATAGATGATAAATACTTATTTAGCATGAAAAGAAATGTTAAACTACAGAGGGTACAATTTCTGGGGAAATTCTGAGGTGTGCTTTCGTCGGTTGATGATGGGTGAGTTTTGTTGAAAATTTTCATCTGAAATTTTACAACTGATATTTCTGTATATTTTAAATAGCCTAAGTATGCATACATTTTTATTTATGAAGATGGCATAGATTAAAAAGCATAGGCTACATTTGTTGCTGCTCATTTACACTTCAGAATACTAATATTGAAGTGTAGAATGACACAGGGTTCTCTTGTCATTTCCCTTGGTGCAAAAGGGAATGGTGACAGGCTATGTTGCAGCCTCACATAGTTGAAAAAGTGGCATCAAAATAAAATAATAGGGCAAACTTGTGTAAAAATGGTCCTAACCTATATCTAACAAAGTTGCCACTGGCAGTATCTTGGCAGAATTGCGATTCAAACAATGCCCTCTGTAAACTGAAAAAATGCCCCCAAAAACGTAAATATGCTTGAAATGTATTTCTGGAAAACCGGCTAAAATAAGTTTACCGGAAGTGATCATTCTGTGTCAGTAACAACGTCCCTGTCTGAAGACAAGGGGGTCAGTTTTAAAGCGAAGCTAGTGCTACTAGACTACTGATATGTGGGAATCGCGGGAGCCAACCAGTCGAAAGACGGTAAAAAATACAGGGTGTTGATATCACAGGCTGGAAACATAGCTAGCTACATGTTATCAAGCACTGATGTAGCGCAGGGGAAGAGTCGCTGTCAAACTACGATGTTTGAGTGCAACCGAGGCAAGCCCGTCAGCACAGCTCTATCAGCCAAGCTAACTAATCTAATAAACAGTTGATAAACACAAGTACATCTTATTGAACATAAATTATTTTCATCACCAATTATCATAGTAAAACAGCTTTCTCAAGCAGTTTGTGATGCATTTTGGAAACAGGAGATGAGCTCCTGGTCTAATGCGCCACCTGGCTTGAGAAACCCGTTCTCAAAGACTTACTTCTGGTCATTATTTGGGTAGCACACATATTCTGAATGCCTTCGGCGGAATTCAAATGAGCCATTTTAATCTAGATTAACGCCAAGATTACAGTGAGATTAATCTAGATTAAAAAAATTAATCTATGCCCACCACTAATATATATATACACAAGAGAGAATATAGGTTGAGCCTTGCCATAGGCATGTACACCCAATAAGTAGAATAGCCAGCATTTGTATTACATTTTTTACCTCTGCATTGCTCTCACGTCCAAAGAACATGTCTGAGGAGATGGCCTTGGCGTTGGCGAACTTCTGCCTGGCTTCACTGGACTCTGCTACGGACAAGCTCGCCTCGGCCTTGCGACGGTTGGGCAGTCTGATCACACGAGCAGCAGGCATCACTACTGGGTTCATTCATGTTCTACACACACAGTCCTAATCTCACACACATAAACTTCCTAATCACACACACACACCTCTCTCCAATGGGCTGGATGCTGGAGATGGTGACCTCCTCTTTGGGCTCCACTTTCTCCAGCGCCCAAGACGAGGTGAAGGAGGCAGTCCCTCCCTCGGCGTCCCACCGGGTTCCAAAACTGTCCCCGGTGGTGAATGGGTTATCCTTGTACCTGCACCCAGAACACACATGGTTATCCTTGTACCTGCACCCAGAACACACATGGTTATCCTTGTACCTGCACCCAGAACACACATGGTTATCCTTGTACCTGCACCCAGAACACACATGGTTATCCTTGTACCTGCACCCAGAACACACATGGTTATCCTTGTACCTGCACCCAGAACACACATGGTTATCCTTGTACCTGCACCCAGAACACACATGGTTATCCTTGTACCTGCACCCAGAACACACATGGTTATCCTTGTACCTGCACCCAGAACACACATGGTTATCCTTGTACCTGCACCCAGAACACACATGGTTATCCTTGTACCTGCACCCAGAACACACATGGTTATCCTTGTACCTGCACCCAGAACACACATGGTTATCCTTGTACCTGCACCCAGAACACACATGGTTATCCTTGTACCTGCACCCAGAACACACATGGTTATCCTTGTACCTGCACCCAGAACACACATGGTTATCCTTGTACCTGCACCCAGAACACACATGGTTATCCTTGTACCTGCACCCAGAACACACATGGTTATCCTTGTACCTGCACCCAGAACACACATGGTTATCCTTGTACCTGCACCCAGAACACACATGGTTATCCTTGTACCTGCACCCAGAACACACATGGTTATCCTTGTACCTGCACCCAGAACACACATGGTTATCCTTGTACCTGCACCCAGAACACACATGGTTATCCTTGTACCTGCACCCAGAACACACATGGTTATCCTTGTACCTGCACCCAGAACACACATGGTTATCCTTGTACCTGCACCCAGAACACACATGGTTATCCTTGTACCTGCACCCAGAACACACATGGTTATCCTTGTACCTGCACCCAGAACACACATGGTTATCCTTGTACCTAACCCTAGAGATACACTATATACACCAGCACCAGAAATTCCTTTTACCATTTACAGCACAGTTACATGCACAGTTGCATCATTTTAAACAAATGCAGAAGTATAGAGTCAATGAAAGGCAAGATTATGAACCTACTTGGGGGGTCCACATGTGAAGCCGGGCTCATCGAACATGTCCAGTTTAGAGCGAGGAGAGGACTTAGCCCCGACAGGAGTCTCCTGCTCGATCACTTGCATCTCCGACATCACTGAGTGAGAGACGGCACTGGGAAAGACAATACAACCTTAAAACAACACTGTGCATTCATTATATAAGCTTAAATGATCTGCTCATTATTCTGACCATAAATTAGAGTCTAGTTTAGACAGATCTGACACAGCTCTTCAGATTAGTGCGCGTACCATGTAAGGCTGAGGCCTTACCACTTACAATAGTCACTATTTTCTAACAGTCAAGACAATTGTGACGTTCTAATTAAGAAGCAAATATGTTATACTGTTACCTTCTGTTGCCAAATCCCATGCCCAGCCTTTCAGCCTGCTCTCTCTTCCTCCCCTCCAGGTTGCTCATCTTCTTATCCTCCATCTTTCTGTCAATTTCCAGTTCCTTGTAGGCCAACCGCATTGATGCTACACTGCAACATCATCCCCACATCAATATTATTCAACACCAGCGATGTGAAAACTTTGAGGACGGCGCAGTTTCCTCACATGGACTCCTCGGCCTGCTTCTTGGCCTCCTCCGCCCGCTCCTCCTTCATCTTCTCAGCCTCCAGCGCCTGCTGCTCCACCTGGGAGAAGCTGGAACTGCTCACCTTCTGGGCCCCCAGGCCCTTCCTGGCCCCCAGCTGTAGAACAGCAGAGAGTCATAACCGCACCCAGCACCCCTAACCTTAACCCCCAGGCCTTCCAGCACCCCTAACCTTAACCCCCAGGCCTTCCAGCACCCCTAACCTTAACCCCCAGGCCTTCCAGGCTCCCATTAGCACCCCTAACCTTAACCCCCAGGCCTTCCAGCACCCCTAACCTTAACCCCCAGGCCTTCCAGCACCCCTAACCTTAACCCCCAGGCCTTCCAGCACCCCTAACCCTAACCCCCAGGCCTTCCAGGCACCCAGCACCCCTAACCTTAACCCCCAGGCCTTCCAGCACCCCTAACCCTAACCCCCAGGCCTTCCAGCACCCCTAACCTTAACCCCCAGGCCTTCCAGCACCCCTAACCTTAACCCCCAGGCCTTCCAGCACCCCTAACCTTAACCCCCAGGCCTTCCAGCACCCCTAACCTTAACCCCCAGGCCTTCCAGCACCCCTAACCTTAACCCCCAGGCCTTCCAGGCTCCCATTAGCACCCCTAACCTTAACCCCCAGGCCTTCCAGCACCCCTAACCTTAACCCCCAGGCCTTCCAGCACCCCTAACCTTAACCCCCAGGCCTTCCAGCACCCCTAACCCTAACCCCCAGGCCTTCCAGGCACCCAGCACCCCTAACCTTAACCCCCAGGCCTTCCAGCACCCCTAACCCTAACCCCCAGGCCTTCCAGCACCCCTAACCTTAACCCCCAGGCCTTCCAGCACCCCTAACCTTAACCCCCAGGCCTTCCAGCACCCCTAACCTTAACCCCCAGGCCTTCCAGCACCCCTAACCTTAACCCCCAGGCCTTCCAGGCACCCAGCACCCCTAACCTTAACCCCCAGGCCTTCCAGGCTCCCATTAGCACCCCTAACCTTAACCCCCAGGCCTTCCAGGCTCCCATTAGCACCCCTAACCTTAACCCCCAGGACTTCCAGGCTCCCATTAAGTTAGTTTTGGCCCCAATAGGGCTTGGAACAAGAAATCGGTCATCAGGCTGTTTATGACTGAACCCTAATGAACCCTAGCCTGCACCTAGAGGATCTGCCCTCAGATACCCACCCCTTTCTTAGCCGTGGTCGGTTTCTTCTTCCCAATAATGGAGGGCTTCACATCTGAAACACAAACTTACTATGAAACATCATAATAGGCATCATTAAGGATCTCACATCAATTTTGATAACAAAATTGATAACAAAAACATAATTATCTCTCCTAAAATACTGAGTTGAGGGGTAATACAACAGAAAGGATAGACAAGCATAATCAGGACTGTTTCTCCATGGCAACCATAGAGGCTGTGCCAACCAACTAGGAATAGGGACTTCTGGGAAAGGAACAATCACATTGGTTTGATTAAACGACCCAAAGACACAGTATCAGTAGCTCCAGTGGGAAAGGTGAGTGTGGGAGAAAGACCTCTATTCAACAAAAAGGCATAGTTACTGTGACTGCTATACATTTGCTAAACTCAATAATAAAGATGTTCTCTATTTTAGACAGCAAAAACAATGCAACAGTAACAAAATGCAATAAAAAATATAAGATGAGTCAGGTGGCTGAGCGGTTAGGGAATCGGGCTAGTAATTGACTTAAATTTTTGTACTCGCTGTGATATATTGTTTTTATTATTGTTGCTTGCTTTTTCCACAGGTACACTTGCACTTATAGCAGTTCATGTTGTTTAATTGTAACTTGTTTAACTACATGCTCTTATGGTTCTTCCCTTTGGCACTTATTTTGGTTGTTCACAATGTGTGCTTCATGTTTTGGCTACTCGCAATGTTTTGTGGCTATCTCGTTGTTATGATCAGTGACCTATGCACTTTGTAAAGCTCTCTCTTGGAAGTCGCTTTGGATAAAAGCGTCTGCTAAATGAATAAATGTCAATGTAGTAATCGGAAGGTTGCCAGTTCGATTCCTGGCCGTGCAAAATGACGTTGTGTCCTTGGGCAAGGCACTTCACCCTACTTGCCTCGGGGGGAATGTCCCTGTACTTACTGTAAGTCGCTCTGGATAAGAGCGTCTGCTAAATGACTAAATGTAAAATGTAAATAAGATGTAAATGTAAGATCTGGAGGACTCACCGCCGGCTTGCTTGGGTGACAAACTCAGCCCCTCAATGTTAGGACCCTCCGATTCTGAACACAATTATTCAGGTGAGTGCAAAACCACATGTACGTTACTGGAATGAAGTCCTTATAGTTATCATTCAATACAGAATCTACTTTGTGTGCAAGTTTTGTTCACCCTTACGGCAAGAAACAAAAGTAAATGGTTATACGTCCACTGCGGGATTCAGTTGAGGTCATATCTTTGAAGTTTGAAGACTAAGCATCTTGTCAGCCACTATAGTCGACAGGTCATGAGGAGATTTTCCTCCACATACTGCCCCACTACATGTTCCTCCCCTACTGCCTCCAGAATACTGGCCCACATGATGCTTCCCTACTGCCCCACATGATGCTTCCCTACTGCCCCACATGATGCTTCCCTACTGCCCCACATGATGCTTCCCTACTGCCCCACATGATGCTTCCCTACTGCCCCCCACATGATGCTTCCCTACTGCCCCCCACATGATGCTTCCCTACTGCCCCACATGATGCTTCCCTACTGCCCCCCACATGATGCTTCCCTACTGCCCCACATGATGCTTCCCTACTGCCCCCCACATGATGCTTCCCTACTGCCCCACATGATGCTTCCCTACTGCCCCACATGATGCTTCCCTACTGCCCCACATGATGCTTCCCTACTGCCCCACATGATGCTTCCCTACTGCCCCACATGATGCTTCCCTACTGCCCCCCACATGATGCTTCCCTACTGCCCCCCACATGATGCTTCCCTACTGCCCCACATGATGCTTCCCTACTGCCCCACATGATGCTTCCCTACTGCCCCCCACATGATGCTTCCCTACTGCCCCACATGATGCTTCCCTACTGCCCCCCACATGATGCTTCCCTACTGCCCCACATGATGCTTCCCTACTGCCCCCCACATGATGCTTCCCTACTGCCCCACATGATGCTTCCCTACTGCCCCACATGATGCTTCCCTACTGCCCCCCACATGATGCTTCCCTACTGCCCCACATGATCCTTCCCTCCTGCCCCACATGATGCTTCCCTACTGCCCCACATGATCCTTCCCTACTGCCCCACATGATGCTTCCCTACTGCCCCACATGATGCTTCCCTACTGCCCCACATGATGCTTCCCTACTGCCCCCCACATGATGCTTCCCTACTGCCCCCCACATGATGCTTCCCTACTGCCCCACATGATGCTTCCCTACTGCCCCACATGATGCTTCCCTACTGCCCCCCACATGATGCTTCCATACTGCCCCCCACATGATGCTTCCATACTGCCCCCCACATGATGCTTCCCTACTGCCCCACATGATGCTTCCCTACTGCCCCACATGATGCTTCCCTACTGCCCCACATGATGCTTCCCTACTGCCCCCCACATGATGCTTCCCTACTGCCCCACATGATGCCTCCCTACTGCCCCCCACATGATGCTTCCCTACTGCCCCCCACATGATGCTTCCCTACTGCCCCCCACATGATGCTTCCCTACTGCCCCACATGATCCTTCCCTACTGCCCCCCACATGATGCTTCCCTACTGCCCCACATGATGCTTCCCTACTGCCCCCCACATGATGCTTCCCTACTGCCCCCCACATGATGCTTCCCTACTGCCCCACATGATGCTTCCCTACTGCCCCCCACATGATGCTTCCCTACTGCCCCACATGATGCTTCCCTACTGCCCCCCACATGATGCTTCCCTACTGCCCCACATGATGCTTCCCTACTGCCCCCCACATGATGCTTCCCTACTGCCCCACATGATGCTTCCCTACTGCCCCACATGATGCTTCCCTACTGCCCCACATGATGCTTCCCTACTGCCCCCCACATGATGCTTCCCTACTGCCCCCCACATGATGCTTCCCTACTGCCCCCCACATGATGCTTCCCTACTGCCCCACATGATGCTTCCCTACTGCCCCACATGATGCTTCCCTACTGCCCCCCACATGATGCTTCCCTACTGCCCCACATGATGCTTCCCTACTGCCCCCCACATGATGCTTCCCTACTGCCCCACATGATGCTTCCCTACTGCCCCCCACATGATGCTTCCCTACTGCCCCACATGATGCTTCCCTACTGCCCCACATGATGCTTCCCTACTGCCCCACATGATCCTTCCCTACTGCCCCCCACATGATGCTTCCCTACTGCCCCCCACATGATGCTTCCCTACTGCCCCACATGATGCTTCCCTACTGCCCCACATGATGCTTCCCTACTGCCCCACATGATCCTTCCCTACTGCCCCCCACATGATGCTTCCCTACTGCCCCCCACATGATGCTTCCCTACTGCCCCCCACATGATGCTTCCCTACTGCCCCACATGATGCTTCCCTACTGCCCCACATGATGCTTCCCTACTGCCCCCCACATGATGCTTCCCTACTGCCCCACATGATGCTTCCCTACTGCCCACAGATTGTGCCCCCCGGCTGGGTGTGCGGTGCTCACGTGAGAGGCAGCAGTCGGGGGGCTGGGAGCGCTCCTCCAGCAGCACGTTCTGCTCTCCCAGGGAGGGGGACTCCATATCCCAACTGTTCACCGGCTGAAAGCAAAAGAAGCAATATTTTTTCAGAAGATGAAGCATGGAGGTCCTAATCCTGAACGGTTCAGACACCTCGTTTGGTTAGGGTTAACCCTGGTTGTTAGGGTTAACTAAGACAGCATTCCTAAGTCACTAGCACAGCATACCTGACGGCATACCTGAGTGTGCTCGGCAAAGAAATCTGTTTCTTTCTTCTCAGGAGCCACTGACTGGCCGATCACTCCCGGGGTATCAATCCACAACTGTAGGTGACAAGTGATAGCCATTATTATTGTAAATATCTTGTTTTAAATTAAAACGATAACACTGTAACTGTTCCCATAATTGTTTAGCTAATATATACCAAAACAGAAGACGAAACAAGAAATATTTAAGACAATATTCATGTAAAAAACGATTGAGTGCCTAAGACTTTTGCAACAAAAAAAAAATACATTTACATACATAAAAGTTATACATGTATGTGTATACTTTGCATAAATGCATACAATGTTAAACAAACACCAAACCAGCTAAAAGGCCATTGCTGGACTCCTCTACATACATCTGAACCATATTTAGACAGGGCAGCATTGGCAAGATGTCTGATCTTCTCTCGGTACATCTGGGCAGCACGACTGCTGTACTTGGCATTGGTTTCGTTGATGGAGCAACCATGCTGGTTAAAGAATGCTGCCTTTAGACAACGGAAAAACCATTAATGAAGTTACAAGATTTGAGACTTCTGTTACGTTTGATACACAAGCCCATGGCAGGAGGCCATATTCAGATTAAATACAACCACAAACACAAAGTCTACAAAAACATTATTTCACCCTCTTCACCATAACAACTGACGTGCCGGCACATATCTGTGCCGGGCCAGAAGTAGAGCAATCCCTGTTCTCCTTTATAGCTGCTCCTCCACAAGCATGCGATTGCTTTAACTTACTGCATTAGCATTGCCTCCAAATTGCATACATCTCAGCTGAAACCAGTTCCAGTTGGAGTCCAGTTCAGTTGATCTGACAAACAGAAGCAGTCAGTTCACCCAACAGTTTGAGACTAAACAGCACAGATGACCAACACAAGGCCTTCAAAATATCTGGCTACCTTCAGAAACATGAACAAAAAAAAACAAATACAAGCAATACTAAATAATACATGGAAAAATATGTTTTATTGTAATTTACAAAAGTACAATTGAAATTATACAATAAATCAATGGACCATGTATGCATCAATGTCACTTAAACCTTTTAAAACAGTTTTTTTTAAAGAGTTTTAACTAAGAAGTCAAATGTATGTTGGTTCTCTATGTACCCAATTTCTATCCACTGATTTACATATTTTAAAGAGTGTTGAAAAATACTGACTAGGTGCAGAGAAACCAAGAGCAAAAACATTTTGCAATGTGTGTCACTGTGTTTATTACAGAGCATCCTGGAGTCTAATTCCTAATGCTTAAGCGATCTACCTGATGAAGCTTAAGTGTACGCCAAGAGATCGATGGATCCCAGAGCAGTCAATGCACAAGAACACTCCGTATGGTACACTAGCCCAGCTGGGATTCTTGGCTGCACAGTCAAAGCATGCCTGGGTAAACAGACACACAGGGAAAGAATGTAGACATTAAGATCTGCCACTTCCACAGTGTGAAATTCTAACTATAGGGTCTCTGTTGATGGTCTTTATCTACAAAAAAAATACAATAAAAATCCCTCACTTTTATTACCCCATGGTTCAAGACTCTTTAACAGGAAATATATCAGCGTCCTGCGTCACCGCGACCAGCTCACTGTGCGGCACCGGATACTATCGACAAAGTTCTGGCCTCGGGTTCCGGGGATATGTAGGCTATCGCAGTTGTGTTAAACAAGGAGTTCGAGCCCCCGGCACCAATACTCGCAGGCGTACCTGAATGCGGCTAGGGCGAAGTAACTGCGTTTGTCATCTATGAGTATGGGTTCCCGGGGATAGCGTACTACATCACATGGACTCCGCATTGGATCAGCAATGACCCTCGGACGGAGCTGATTCTGCAGTGGCTCTAAAAGGCAACCACGTCGGAAAGCACAACGCACCTATTCCCGATCTTTATAAGAGCCACCATTAACACCACCAGAAGGGATGTGTTACCCAGATTCATCCAAGGCCACCAGCAATCTAGACTATGCCTCTAACAGACATAAACAACACGAATTTGTCTTTAGCTAGGCGGTCCGTTCAAGCTATACACAGGACGGGAGATTGTAGCTACCTAAATCTAGTTATCAGTCAGTGCTAACAAGAATATGGAACATAAGCTACCACCTAATAATCAGGTGGATTGTAAGGAAGCTAGCGTTAGAACAGTAGCGATTTAGCTAGCTACAGTAGTACTGGTATGTAGCCGGACTGTATACGTGGCTGGATTGGTTGACGGTTTTACGAAGAAAAGGCTTGTCGGCGGAGTTAGCCTGGACTACAAGCTACTAGCCAGTGGTAACCAACGCCACTGAAAAGCCTGCGAATAACGCAAGTAGATGTAGCTCTAGCTACAATAATGCTATCTAACCACTTGCACAAAACTGCCATAGCGCTAGAGTAGCTAATGGACCTCAAATCATTAGATTATTCGAACCGAAGCGTCCACTTTGAGCTTGCTAGTTCAGTTAGCTGACTATAGCTGAGTTATAACTCAATAAATGGATGAAAAAACGTGCCACCTTTTTGTTAACGTTTAACTAGCAACATAAATCACACCATAATGTAGTGTTACCTTATTTGTTGGTATGGATCTTAATTTCTTAAAAATTGTCATTATTTCATTCTTGTTTGGTTCCGTAGCCATCTTGTCACCTTTCTAATTCTTCTTCTTCAACTTCTTCTTCGTCTTCTTCTTCAGTTTAAGGCTAACGGCAGACTGCTACCAACCTCAAATAGGTACATCATCGCCACCTTTTGTTCAGGATGGCGAGACAGGCGTTGTGCCGAAAACAATCCATCTGCCAGAATGCTAGATTTTTATTCTAACAAGTTTTGTGATACTGTCCTTTAATGCATTAAGAAAACAATCTGTATTTTGTTTATGCTTCACAACAATAAAAGCGATCACGTCTTGTCTCTGGAGTGAGGATTAATTTATAGGGTTAACCCAGAGCCATAGAAAAAGAGAGTTGCAACACGCTTTGATCTCGCCGACACGTGATCACGTGCGTCATGTAGCTCGCTGTAGTTCCAAAAAACCCCACTGCTGTCAACCGGTTTGAATGGTTTCAATGAAGCTGGCCAACGGAAGTCACTTTCTCAGGCAAATGATGAATGAAACAGGCTCGGTGTTCTTGCTCCGGCTTTAGCTTATGGATATTCGTCAGCGTTGGTACAACGGACCGAATGGCTTAGCTCGCATCTTTCTCCGCCGCCATTACGGAACTACAACACAAACTAGCGCAAGACATCAACGTCATCGTTCTCAGCCACTCCCTCTGTTCGCTGATTGGCCGGTATAAAATTAACCGGAGACATCTGACTTAAGTACCTCATGGCCAGACCTAGTACAGAAGCAAAATCTAATTTGAGCGGAAGTACGTAGGAGGGCAGAGCCAGGCTAAGAAATGTCTATGCTAGCTACCATACTGTACCAACTGTACTGTACCATACCAGAGAATGTCTAATATGGTCCTATGGTCTATAATATAATCCTTAAACAGGCTCTGACCATACTGTACATACCAAACAGTAGCCTGATGAGGACTATATTGTTCCACTTAACGTTTAACCTTTGACTGTTGAAGTAAATGGGACTTGTTAAACGTTTTTTTATTCATCAGCCCACTTACAATTGACCACATTAACAACACTTATATTTGTAGTACTTGATGCAAGTTGAATCTAACCATTATCACCAGCAACTGCTCAATTTAAGACAATTAAGGAGTTTGGTAAATAGAACAGAATAAACAAGGCAACCAACTGGATTCAATAAAACATTTTATTGTACAATATGTCCAGTGTTCTTCCACTCCTTTTGTTTGTAGTGATCCGGTGATCTTCTGGCTATGATTCACGTACAGCTAGCTAGAGTAAAAGTGTTGCTTACGTAGACCTACAGTCTAGCTCCAACTGCATTTAGAATCTAACAAGCTTACGATAAACTTTAACTAAAGCTGGCTATATAAAATACTACTAATAACAATTGATATGTGGTGGTCGAAATATGAAAAAATGCAAGATTTTCGTGAATTTACCAGCTAACTTGCTTCGGACCCCTTAATCTGCAATTCATTGTTGCTAGCTCTACTAACTAGGCTAAGAGCTCTATAGAAGACTTACTTTGTATGCCAACGAACACTAATAACTAGAACTAATTTGACAGACTATAAGCCAACTGACTTCTGGTTATGATACACGTGCTCTCTAGCTAGCTTCAGTAAAAGTGTTGCTTATGTTAGATACTAGACCTACAGTCGAGCTCTAACTGCGTTTCGAATCAAACAAGCTATAATCTTACGATAAACTTTATCTAAAGCTAGCTATATGAAATACTACTAATAACAATTGATATGTGGTGGTAAAAATCTGAAAAAATTAAGGATTTTCATCAATTTACCAGCTAACTTGCTTCGGAGACACTGAAAATGAATGAGGTTGAACGGTGGAAAATGCAATGTTTGGAACTACAGGTCACGTAGTTGTGACCTGTGACACGCTTTACTTCCGCATTCCTCGATAACAATGGGAGTCTATGGAAGTGTCACAACTCTCTTTCTATGGGTCTGGGTTAACCTATAATAAATTATATACAGCTCCTCAGGGGAGGAGCCATTTATATGAAATATAAATATCAGTTAAATTTAACGTGAAACTTTAACTACAACATTGCTTTTTGACATTGAAAATGTCCAAAATTAATATACTGCACATGTGTTTTCAGCTGGATACGCCCTCTGTATCATCTGCACTGCTGAGAAGGTGATTGGCTGCAATACGCCTACCCTCAGTCCTTGGCCTTGTTGAAGAGGCCAGTAGCAGATGGAAAGAAACTGTTCTTATGGCGTGAGGTTTTGGTCCTGATGGACCGCAGCGTTCTGCCAGAGGGGAGTAGCTGGAACAGGGAGTGACCAGGGTGGGAGGGGTCTGCCACAATCTTCCTCGCACGCCTCAGAGGTGTGCAGGTCCTCGAGGGTAGGCAGATTGCAGCCGATCACCTTCTCAGCAGTGCGGATGATACGCTGCAGTCTGCTCTTGTCCTTGGCAGTGGCAGCAGCGTACCAGATGGTGATGGAAGAGGTGAGGATGGACTCAATGATGGCTGTGTAGAAGTGCACCATCATTGTCTTTGGCAGGTTGAATTTTTTCAGCTGCTGTAGGAAGTATCTCCTCTGTTGTGCTTTTTTGGTGAGGGAGCTGATGTTCAGTTCCAACTTGAGGTCCTGGGAGAGGATGGTGCCCAGGAAGCGGAAGGACTCCACAGTGTTGACTGGGGAGTCGCACAGGGGGATGGGGGTGAGTGGGGCTGTATTCTTCCTGAAGTCCACAACCATCTCCACTGTCTTAAGAGCATTGAGCTCTAAGTTGTTCTGGCTACACCAGGTCACCAGGTTGTCAGCTTCCCACCTATAGTCAGACTCATCCCCGTCAGAGATGAGCCCAATGAGGGTGGTGCCCATCCATCCATCATCTTCCGCTTGTCCAGGGGTCGGGTCGCGGGGGCAGCAACCTAAGCAGGACACGACTACAAAGTCTATCATAGAACTGAGACCTCGGGTGTCCCGGCGCCAAATGCACACATGGACACCCCCATGCCTGAACATGGTGTTCGCCATGGACAAGCCGTGTCTAGCACAGAAGTCCAACAACAAAACACCGCCCGGGTTCAGATCGGGGGGGGCGCTCCTCCCAATCACGCCCCTCCAGGTCTCACTGTCATTGCCCACATGAGCATTGAAGTCCCCCAGGAGGACGAGGGAATCTCCGAGAGGAGCGCTTTCCAGCACCCCTCCCAGAGACTCCAAAAAGGGTGGGTACTCTACACTGCTATTTGGTGCGTAAGCACAAACAACAGTGAGGACCCGTCCCCCCACCCGAAGGCAGAGGGAGGCTACCCTCTCGTCCACCGGGGTGAACCCCAACGTACAGGCGCCGAACCGAGGGGAAACAAGTATTCCCACCCAAGCTCGACGCCTCTCACCGAGGGCAACTCCAGAGTGGAAGAGAGTCCAGCCCCTCTCAAGGAGACTGGTTCCGGAGCCGATGCTGTGCGTCGAGGCGAGGCCGACTATATCTAGCCGGAACTTCTCTACCTCGCGCACCAGCTCCGGCTCCTTTCCCGCCAGCGAGGTGACGTTCCACGTCCCTAGAGCTAGCTTCTGCAGCCGAGGATCGGACTGCCAAGGCCCCCACCTTCGGCCGCCGCCCGTCTCGCACTGCACCCAACCCCCAAGACCCCTCCTGCGGATGGTGAGCCCACTGGAAGGGGGTCCCATGTTGTCTCTTCGGGCTGTGCCCAACCGGGCCCCATGGGAAAAGGCCCGGCCACCAGGCGCTTGCCATCGAGCCCCACCCCCGGGCCTGGCTCCAGGGGGGGGTCCCCGGTGACCCGCTTCCGGGCAGGGGCAACTGAGAACCATTGTTCGTTTTCTTCATGGTAGTTTTTTGAGCCACGCTTTGTCTGATCCTTCGCCTGGGTGTTTTTGGGTGACCCTACCAGGGGCATAAAGCCCCCGACAACATAGCTTCCAGGATCATTAGGACACGCAAACCCCTCCACCGCGGTAAGGTGGTGACTCAGGAAGGGGATGAGGGTGGTGTCGTCCGCAAACTTCAGAAATTTGACTGATGACTGGAGGTGCAGCTGTTGGTGTACAGGGAGAAGAGCAGAGGAGAAAGGATGCAGCCCTGAGAAGATCAGGTGCTGATGGACCGGGAGTCAGAGACTTGTGTTCCCAGCTTAACGCACTGCTTCCTGTCAGTGTACCTCTGTACAATGACACCTTGACACCTTCATTCAAATGTGCACTGTTACACTATTTGTATTTTTTGCACTATGTGTATTTTTCTATTCTATATGATGGCTATTTTATATTTCATATTCTTTATTTTATTCTTTCGGTTAGGGGGTTAGAGGTAGAGAGTTCCCGGGGTTAGGGTTAAAGAGTCCCTGGTTTTGAAAGGTAAAAAAAATATATATATATATACTTTTTTTAAGTTTCGAAAAAGGGCATATGATAGGTTGCAGTAAAAACTAAAGTTTTGAATCCACCCAATCTTCCACTATAATAAGAAAAAATAGCCTATCAGGCAACAGGTCTATTTCTGTCAAATGAAACGCAAATATGCCGTACCCTTCTTTGCAAAAAAGACAATCAGATGTTATCCTATATATGGCCACATGGTTGTTCTAACCTGTCAAAATCCTCTCCCTTCTGTATCTTGGGACAGTAAGATCTGTTTGTCTCCTTACAGATGCAGGTGGGTGGGAACATCTCAGCATTCCAGATACTTTCTTATGAACACAGATAGTTGGTGCATATGGAGCTAGTATTCTGGAAGGGGGATGTTTCAGCACCAGGGTAACTAACGGAACTAAGAAGAAATAAGACAAGAGGAAGGAAGGAGAAAAACGCTCTACTTACTTTCCAACTAAATCACCCTCAGTGTGAATGTAATGTGTACATTCAAACACCATCAGTGTGAATGTAATGTATACATTCTAACAACACACCCTCTCTACTCCCAACAACACCCTCTGTACTGGAACAGCTGGCTGACAAAGGTGTCGACCTCTCACTCTCCAACTTCTCCTGCATTCATACCTCATGTGTGAGTGCTGTGTCTGGGGCTGTCCCAGCTCTGCATCACAGTCTGTCTCTGCTACGCATTTGTTACATTACATTAATATGATCCATAATTACACACAACATACAATAAACACACAGTAGAAAAATAGTTCGCTTTATGATTCTTTTATGCATGACTAGAACAAGAAAGTTTGATCACATAACATCTACTTTTGTCTCTTTACACTGGCTCCCTATCCAAGCCAGGGCTGACTTCAAAGTTCTACTACTAACCTACAAATCTCTGCATGGATTGGCACCACTGTACCTCTCCGGTCTCCTTGCACCCTATTGCCCCACAAGGACACTTAGATCTCAAGATGCCGGCTATCTGGTGGTTCCCAAAATTAAGAAAAAAACAGCTGGAGGTAGGGCGTTCTCATATAGAGCACCTCTTCTCTGGAATAAATTACCTGTCTCAATTAAGGAGGCTGATACTGTTTCGACATTCAAAATTAGGTTAAAAACGTTATTGTTTAGTCAATTCTACGATTGTTAAAGGTAAATATGTGTGTATTTACTTCTATGTAAATCTGGGGTGTGTGTTTGCCTATGTGTGTATCACATGTAACTTTTAAATTGTAATTATAGCTTATATGTTCACATTGCCCCATCTGGATGTTACAAATAAAGTAAATCTGTTACTGTATATTGTTACTGTTATAGTTTCCATTGCTGTATATTGTTACTATTATTGTTTCTGTTACTAGTTGGAGGCAACGGGGGACGGGACGTTTTTTTAAAAATCCTTATTCTATAAATATAACTTATTTTAGAGTTCTTTCCCCTGGAGCAGATTTCATGTTCCAACCGAGGGGGGCTGTCGCTGTCTTGGTGTGTGGGGCTGCATCAAATACCCCTTTTTTGCTCTGTTAAATTGCTGCACCAGTTCACACTTGACCGGTGGGGATCTCATTCTATTATGACTGTAACTGTTAGCTGCTCCTGGCATTCTCTAATCCCTGCTCTCCTCTCTCTGCCCCCCCCCCCCCACACACACACACATCCCTTGTGGTGTGGGGGGTTTGAGCTGTCAGCACCTGCCTGGTCGTCGGTCGGCCAACGCTGGACCTGGTCGCAGGTCTCCCGGTCCTGTCCTACATCTATAAAGTTGAATAATGGATTTTGGTGTTTCAAAACCCATTGACACTGTATGACTATGTTTAGCCTGTGTTCTGCTCCTCTCCCTCACCAACCGTCTCTGGAGGAGGGGATCCCTCTCTGAATTGCTCCTCCCAAGGTTTCTTCAATTTTTTCTCCTGTTGGGAGTTTTTCTGGGAGTTTTTCCTTGTCTTCCTTGAGGGTTTAGGTTGGTTGAGGGGCAGTTCTATGGGCATATGTGAAGCCCTCTGTGACATGCTTGCGTGTAAAAAGGGCTATACAAATAAATTTGATTTAATTTGATGCATCCACCATATTGTGTCTGACAATAAAGTTTGGCAATATTACTTTACAGCACGTGATGGCACCTCTGAGGTGTGATGATTTAATTTAGTTTGATGAAGGAATTTTGGAAAACCCCTGCATCCAAGGCTTCAATCATTTTACATCATGAACATAAACTGTATCTCTATAGTTTGCGTGCAGAGCGTTTAAATCCCAAACTTGACATATTTTTTTATTTCTTCAGAATTCTGATTTTGCATTTACAAACACATTCAGCTCCTGTAAACTTCAATAGCGAGCCCCACTTCCAAGGCTACGACAGTGGCTTTTATTTTGGCGGTTTAAAACAGGAAATGTGTAGTGCGTAGCCGTAACCTCGGCTGATACCGATTTTTCAGATCAAAGTCCATAAAAAAATATGTAAAATCGTGATTAACTTGAATCTCTGTCCTTTATCACTTAGTCTTTCGTCACTGGAAGAGATTTATAAGGTAAGACGTGTCTACACCATGGAACGTAAAACTGAGATTTAACGTAGATGTAAATTACTTTTCAGTCATTTGTTCCGATCTGGGTGTTCAGATTGTTGGAATTGACCGGAAAATGAAAAGTGGAACAAATTTGGAAATGGCAGGAGTCGGTCCAAGTTCGCAGACCTCCGTTTCAGAGTTGACAACACGATCGAAGCAGAATATAATTTACGTTACCTACCTCATTGCTGCGCTGGACATTACATGGATGTTTTTACAGTTTTCTGTTACCCCTGTAAGTAGGTTTCTGTTGTAAATGTCCCAGTTGGTGAAATTACATTGACCTTTTTAGCAAGACATGTTAAACATGACCCGTGTATTTTGTTGTCATGGATGTAGCCTATTTTAAGAGAACCAAACCTGCAATAGTAATACATAAATAAATCGCCAATAGCGTGCATTATATTAATAAAATGCATCCATTAATATAATAGTAAGTTAATACAACAAACAAATAAATGATTGAGGAAATACACAGTGTGTCTGTAACTGTAGTGTTGGTGTTTTATTTTGATTTTGAGATTGCCTTAAATAGCCTAACCCATGCATTCTCTTGACTAGTATTTGGCCAGGAAACTGGGCTTTGACACCCTCTGGTTCGGTTATTTGCAAACTATGGTCGGTGTCATTCAGCTTCTTGGGGGACCTCTGTTTGGCAGGTGAGCAAAAAGTATAGATTATCATACAACCTTTTTTATGAAGTGTGGTTCCATCTATTTCTGCTATTGTCCACATTAAAGTACTCCACCATTTGTATTATTCAAAAGAAACGATCAGTGTGGATTGTTCTCAAATATAATTAAATAAACAGTAAGGTAAGTTTATTACAATGATCCTTGGAAAACGTTTTATTCTATTCTGTTATTTATGCAAATAATGCAACATTTTACAGAATAATTTGTACTGAATGCAGTAGGGTGTTGGTTTCAGTACAGTAAAGCATGTTAAGAGTTGTGTGTACAGTGTGTGTGTTGTGTGTGTGTACTGTGTGTGTGTATTGCATTTCTATATAATTCCCTGTAGGTTGAGCTGTTTGCATTTGCAAACTCAGAGAAACTTTTTATGTATATTTTATAAAGGATGTTTCAGTAAACCTTCATTATGTATCTTACTTAAAAAGTACAATTAGTACTATTGCGAAACACTTACATGCAGCATTTGGCTATTGAAAACTCACCTGGACACTTTCCAACCCTAAAAGTATACATGTCATCAGTGCCATCAGTGTTAGGACACCTGTTGCTGGATGGTCCTGATTGTTTATGTTGTTGGCAGGTTTGCAGACCTGGCAGGAGCGCGGGCAGCATTGGGTCTGTCCTGCGCCGCATCTGTCCTTTACTTTCTGTTGTTAGCAATCGCTGACAATCCTCTCATGCTCTTCATCCACAAACTCCCTGCTGCCTTCATGCATGTCCTACCCGGTAAGGCTACGCTTCCTGTGGATAGGGTGTCGTATAGCAGGGACCATAACTTGGGCTCCAGATTGATCAGATGCAAGGCATCCAAATCCCCCCTACTGTACGTTACTTTAGATTACATTACAATTTATAAAAATTATCTGATGCAGTCAAAACCAAAAGTATTGTGTTTAGGATGCTGTATTACATATAGCTTGTCTCTCTACTCACTAATTAATAACTATTCATCTGAATAGTTTCTTCATATATGTTAATCTATGTTTAGAAATTTGAAATAGCATTGACCATATCCATATGCATGGTTGTCAGCTTGATAATGTTACTGTTAACTTCTAAGGTGAGGCTGCTTGGTCATGTGACACCATGTAGTATTGGTTCCTTCATAAATGTTTTCAATCAATAATATCTCACAGGGGCCCAGATGATTGTAACAGACCTAACGGAGCCAGAGCGCAGGGCGGATGCTCTGGCCAAACTAGGAATATGTTTTGGCATCGGCATGATTGCCGGCTCCACTTTGGGTGGTTCCCTCAGCACTCATTATGGGTAGGTACTAGGTACCTGTCATTACAGGTAGGTACCTGGTCATTATGATCTAGGAGGAGGCCAGTCATGGATGGGAGAAACGCAGAGGACAAGTTCCAGTTTGTGTGTAAGGGGGGGGGGAGACATGTCGTGGGTTACTACGCATGAGTAGGAGGGAAGCCTTGTCACCACGCATGAGTAAGAGGGAAGCCTTGTCACCACGCATGAATAAGAGGGAAGCCTTGTCACCATGCATGAGTAGGAGGGAAGCCTTGTCACCACGCATGAGTAAGAGGGAAGCCTTGTCACCACGCATGAGTAAGAGGGAAGCCTTGTCACCACGCATGAGTAAGAGGGAAGCCTTGTCACCACGCATGAGTAAGAGGGAAGCCTTGTCACCACGCATGAGTAAGAGGGAAGCCTTGTCACCACGCATGAGTAAGAGGGAAGCCTTGTCACCACGCATGAGTAAGAGGGAAGCCTTGTCACCACGCATGAGTAAGAGGGAAGCCTTGTCACCACACATGAATAAGAGGGAAGCCTTGTCACCACGCATGAATAAGAGGGAAGCCTTGTCACCACGCATGAATAAGAGGGAAGCCTTGTCACCACGCATGAATAAGAGGGAAGCCTTGTCACCATGCATGAGTAAGAGGGAAGCCTTGTCACCATGCATGAGTAAGAGGGAAGCCTTGTCACCACGCATGAGTAAGAGGGAAGCCTTGTCACCATGCATGAGTAAGAGGGAAGCCTTGTCACCATGCATGAGTAAGAGGGAAGCCTTGTCACCACGCATGAATAAGAGGGAAGCCTTGTCACCATGCATGAATAAGAGGGAAGCCTTGTCTAGATTGTGTGTGTAAGGGGGGGAGACATGTCGTGGGTGTGAAGATTCCACCAGGAATCCATCTTTTAAAAAAAAATTACGGGCAGGTACCCGGTCGTTACGGGTAGGTACCCGGTCGTTACGGGTAGGTACCCGGTCTATACGGGTAGGTACCTGGTCTCTAACACCCCTTTCCCACCAAATTAGCTCAGAATTCTTGGAACCTTGGAACCATCCCACGTTTCCAACAGTTTTGAGTGGAACCATTGCTATCAAGGCTGCTTTTATTTGAATAAAATATGATTTTCCATATATTTTAATAATTACTAAAATCAATGATAAAATACATACAATGAAGTATGAAGCGTTAAAGCTGGTGTAGGCATGTTTTGCGAAGCTAGCTATTTTAGCTTCTTTTCCAAACAATTCAAACCATAATATCCCATCCCCTCCCTTCAAAGCCACTCCCACAAAACACATGAACGCGCTGCCTGACTACAGAACTACCCTTAACCCGGGAGACCAGTCTAGTAAGTCCACTAGTGAAAGGGAGCTTTTGAGAGCAGCAGTTTTTTTTTCCCACAAATTCCCCCATGTCGCATTCACATATAAAAACACAACCAACACTATTTTAATGAACATAAACATGGCTAACGTTAGTACTCACTACTTTCAAGCTAGCATGTTAGCCTGGTTGAAAACTACAATAACATGCATTAAGTGCAGGGGCAGAGTGCGCGCAGGTATGTAGGTAGTCTCGGAAATGAATGATTTGTCGTGTTTATTACAGTCCTGCGACGCCCACAGATGTCGGATTGAGTTAATATCAAATATGACAAAAAGTGCTTCTCAACAACATTGCGTACATCATCTTTAAGGTGACTCAGATTCTAGTTGTGATTTACCCTGTTGATTATTGGGTCCAAATTATGTTTTGAGAAAAGGAGAATGTCCCTTTGCAAAACGTGTCGTCAGGCCAGTTGATTCCAGCATCAGTCTGCTGATTCTTCTCCGTGATCTGCAGGGAAACCTTCACCGCCTGCGTTGCTGCTTCTGGGAGTTTCATCAGCTTAGTCTTAGTTTGGAAGTTTATCCCAAAAAACACAAAACCACAAGCTCAAGGTGCCAAAACAGATGGTAAGAGTTTGAAACTTTTTATTTCCCGTTCAACACTGTTTAGTCTTAACAGTTAATCATTCAACACTGTTTATACTTCACAGTTAATCATTCCTGTAAAGTGTTGGTCAACTTTTGAGGTATCTAACAACAGCACAACAAGAAGTTCCTTCTTACCCTGAAGGACCCTGTTGTGTGTGCTTGTGCCCATTTTCTTTAGGAAAACTTCGTGAAAAAAACATCTTTAATTTGAGTGAGATAACTAGACTGATGAGGTTTCCCAGTGTGACTAAAACATTCACAATAAAGATAATCTCAGGTTTGCCAGCAGGTAAGTGTTACATGTAAACATATATATATATAATAATCCTTGATGAGGTGCATCTTGACATGTTGTGTTTGGTCTGGATGCAGTCAGCGTTGTCCCCAGTGCTTTATTTGACTGAAACCACGTTATGTTCAGCTGGACACAATGTTGCTCATGATATTCAGGTATTTAATTAAATTCCAAGAGTTTGGAAATCTGAATTAGTCCCTGAAGGGGAGATCCAACTCTGGATGCCCTGATCTGGGATCTATTTTCATGTTGTGTTGTTGTAATATGTGATCTGTTGTTGTAATATGTACTAAGTTGGTGCTGCTCATCTTGGCCAGGACACTCTTGAAAAATAGGTTTAATATCTCAATGAGCCCTTCATTGTTACATAAAGGTTAGATCAAATAAAAGTTGTTTGCATGATCTTTTTCAGGTATTTTTCAGGTCATGTTTTCCATAATTGCAATCAACTTCTTCCAGCTGCAGCCTAAGCAGAATGGGTATCTGATGGCCTACTTTGGGCTGATGCAGATGGTAGGAACGTTTGGTGTTTGTATCAAAGTACACTTGATGAAGCCACTGACTACAAATGCCTCTCAAGGTTAATCGATGTACAGTGACAAAGTATTAAGACCATCATATTTTGCAGATATTCTGTTATGAACATATTTTAAAATGAATTACGAAGTATTTTTCCATCAATATGTAAGGTGTTACTGTTGGCTAAGAGACTAATTATTAAATAGTAAGGGTAAAGCAACACGATGGACCTGTTCTTTGCTAATGTCTGCAGGGAATCCAAGGAGTCGTCATTGGCCCTCTGACAGCAAAGTATTCTGAAAACATCCTTCTTCTTCTCTCTGTCAGCATCTCAAGTTTAGTCGGCCTGGCTCAGGTAAAGATAACGAAAACAACCATTAAACCCAGTCTAACCCTAACCCAGTCCCTAGCTACTAGTCTAACCCTAACCCAGTCCCTAGCTACTAGTCTAACCCTAACCCAGTCACTCCCTATGAAAATAGATCTAGTTAACTGAGGGGGCATTGTAATTCCAATGATGGGGGGGGGGGCAAACGAGATCAATTTAGAGACTGAAAATAACAAATTCGCTTGACTTTGTGACACAATGATGTAACAAAAGTGCCACTTTTCCAAATGCAATGTTTTCTTTGTGTTTATGTGAGCAACACACATCTTTAGAGTAGGGATGTTGGGTTTGGCCGACAACAGTAACTAAGGACACGGAGCACAATGCTGAAGCAGACCTGAGTAGGAGCAGGCTGAGCAGGGACGGTGCATTACTGCACCTCCGTGTGAATACTACACAGCTGTCTTATAAACATACTACACATGTCCTGTTTATTATTTGAATGTGTGAATGTACGTATGAATCATAAATACATTTGAATATGTGAATTTTTCTCGGGCAGGCGTACATGATGAACGTATTCCAGTTCTGCTTCATCGCCGCGCCCATGATGTTCTCTCTCAGTGTGTTCAACGTAATCACAGACAGCATGCTCACAAAGAGCGTGCCTTCCTCCGACACCGGTAAGACGGCTTCTGCTCAGAAGAGAAGGAATCTTCTCTGACCACTGAAATACCATTAGATCCTCTATTAGGACATTAGATCTGTACACTTCTGAACCTTGGTTTCCTGTTGTACTTATACATCTACAGCTCTGGAAAGAATTTAGAGACCACTGGTCCTTTTTCTTTCATAAAAAAAAGAAGTTGAGACGGACGATTTTGAGTGACGAACAGAACGGTAAAATTTGCAGTGGCCTCTGAAATTTTACCTTTCTGTTGCTCACTTAAAATTGTCCTTCTCAACTATTTTTAAATTTAAGGAAGAAGGTGTAGTAGTCTCTAAATTTCTTCCAGAGCTGTATATACAACATCTATATAAACTATTTGTACATCTCTTTGGATAAAAGCATCTGGCAAATGGATAAAATATAAAGCTTTTAAAGATATAAAATATAAAGCTTTTATATTTATAAGTTGTTGTGTGTTTCTCCAGGCACCATGCTGGGGCTGTGTGCGTCAGTGCAGTCTCTGCTGCGCACGATCGGACCAACGATAGGAGGCTTCCTGTACCACAACTACGGCGTATCTTCTTTTGGCTTTATTCAGTTTGTAGTAAACGTTGTGGTGTTAATGTTTCTGCTAAGAGATTTTGCCAGCTGTAAAAAAAATCACAGAGCTTGAGATGCTGTAGTTATATACAATATAATAGTAAATAGTTATTGTTGAGGTTATATCTGATTATAAGATGCGTTTATCTTCATGTCTGTAATAATATAGTATACACATGTAGTGCCATTTAGTTCACTTAAGCACTGAAGTTAAGATAAAGTCAAAGAGAAAAGTTGTTTGTATTAAGACCTGATAACTGCATAAACCAAAAATTGGCCAGGCCATCTTGAATATTTAAATTTCTCCTCTCACGGCACTTGCCCCCCCAAAAATCTTACCTTTGGTTAGATTCATGTGGCTTTAATACAATTTCAATAACATATTTATAGAACATTCTTTGTTTCAAAGTGCTTGCCTTTAGTTTGATATGAGAGAACTATAAAGACACTATATAAACAACTAAACTTAAACTGTGACAGAGCGGTTGAACATACTGTAAATGTCTGATTGATGGTTGGTCTTCAGGACGGATGCTCCTGATTGGTGGACAGATGGTTGGTCTTCAGTAAGGATGCACCTGATTGGTGGACAGATGGTTGATTTTCAAGAAGGATGCTCCATCTCCACAGATTTCCTAGAAGTGACCAGCAAATTCTGGAAGTGACCAGCAGGGTTAGGATATCCAAGTTTATTGGGTAACCTCCCCCAAAAACCTTCTGCATAGATTCCAATCCAAATGTTGTGTGCAAACAGTTGCTTTTTGAGATGTTACATCATCCAATCAGTCCATCTGATTTATACAGCTGCCTCAGTAAGTTCACCTAATGCTCAAAAATGTCTCTCTGACTGAGATCCTCCCATGGAGCACTTTCCTCCCATGGAGCACTTTCCTCCCATGGAGCACTTTCCTCCCATGGAGCACTTTCCTCCCATGGAGCACTTTCCTCCCATGGAGCACTTTCCTCCCATGGAGCACTTTCCAAGTAGTTTTTGTCTGACTGCAGAATTCTAACCTCACAGTCACTGTCAAATATTATGGGCAAGAGTTAAATATCACGTTAAGAGCTTTATTTGATGTTGAAATGTGAAGCTGAAAATGACCAAACTTTATGGTGCCATTATTGAGGTATTTTCTTGAAAGTACATTAATATCACAACTTCAGTCACATTAACATAGTAAATAAACAATTATAAATAGTTTATTTGATGGAATTGTTTCAATACAGATGTAATCATTCATTTATAACTATACAAACGGGAATTTAAATCCTATGAATCAGGATTTTTTTATCAACAATTACCAGAGCAACCAAAACATCAGTAGTTGATACCACAATCTGAAGCTTAATTACAAAACATTGAAGGCTTTATCTATCTGTATTTCCACCATAATTTTAAAAAGGTATCTACCTAGAAACATGGACTAACTACGACTGAGTGTTCGGTTGCTAAATGCATATTTATTTAGACATTTACCGACAAGAAAGTGGGAACATCATTTTATGAGAATTCATAACTGAAGCACTGCAGAATGTACTGCACTCCTGGACACCCTAACCCTGGAGAGGACAGCTGCTGCAGGTACGACTGGGCCCTTGGAACACCCTGGAGCTGTCTGGAGGTGCCTGGAAGCATGTTCTCTTATCTTCCATCCAGGTTCATCTGAAGGAACTCGTTGTACAGTTTCTCTTGAGCTTCCTGTAGCTTACGCAGCTTCTTGGCTTGGCCCTTACTGATCTCCTGGCCCTCAATGTCGTGCGTTGGAAGACCCTGTTGATTACAGAAGCATAGTACCGGCCTTTAGTAGGTTTTAAACAGCAATCATACACTGAAGGGCCTCATCCCATGTTACATCAAATATAACAAAACTCTTGACTAAACAGATAAGATCAGACCTATCGGTGTATAAATGGGGGACATCACTTTTGGCAATATATTTTTACACACTTATAATTTCAGATATAAAACAGTGGCCTGTCTCACCGCATCATCGAAGCTGGAATACTTGTCAGTTTCAGAGCGAAACAAGTCACAAGGTGGGATCTTCATTTTTGCCAGTTTAGTTGCCTGTGTTGAACATGCAGTAAAAAACGTATGTGTTTAACTCATGTTAAAGATGGAAGCAATTAGAAAACAAATCTGGCGAGTCAGCGCTGTACTCTGGCGAGTCAGCGCTGTACTCTGGCGAGTCAGCGCTGTACTCTGGCGAGTCAGCGCTGTAATCTGGCGAGTCAGCGCTGTAATCTGGCGAGTCAGCGCTGTACTCTGGCGAGTCAGCGCTGTACTATGGCGAGTCAGCGCTGTAATCTGGCGAGTCAGCGCTGTACTATGGCGAGTCAGCGCTGTAATCTGGCGAGTCAGCTTCTTACCTCTTGCTCCTGCTTCTTCCTGGCTGCCTCGGCCTTCTTACTCTTCTTCTCTTCCTCCATCTAAGATACAGAATTAATTCCCTCATTAGCATAATGATACAAATTTATTGTTTTTCTTTTTCGTAACCAGTAAAATAAATAAGGCCAAAAAAATTATTTTTCAACTGGAATGGTAGGAGTCAGATACAAAACATGTGAATGCAAACAAGTAATTGATCCACAGAACATGTTTACTAACATTACATCACATCATGTTGTTATGTTATCTGGTGTTTGCTCACCCTCTTCTTGTCCTCCTTCTCCTTCAGCAGCATCTCTCTGTCGACCAGCTTCACCACCGTGGGAAGACCTGAACACCAGAACAACAAAACTGAACACCAAAACCAGCCAAGTTTATGCTGGATGTGCTGTACGTCTTAGCAAAAACTTGTGTTATATATTGTACTATGTTTCCATAGGTGTGTCTACAGTAGCTCACATATTCAGAATATGGATTTGAAACAAGATGAAATTACCTTCATGGTCCTCCAGACGAACTCCCAGCTCCGGAAGCGTCTCGTCCCGCACGGCGTCGCACAGCCGCAGCACCTCACTCACTGACGACATCAACACAGTTCACTCAGCACACGCTTATATCCACGACACGTTTACTCAGCACACGCTTATATCCACAAGACACAGTTCACTCAGCACACGCTTATATCCACGAGACACAGTTCACTCAGCACACGCTTATATCCACGGCACAGTTCACTCAGCACACGCTTATATCCACGACACGTTTATTCAGCACACGCTTATATCCACAAGACACAGTTCACTCAGCACACACTTATATCCACGACACGTTTACTCAGCACACGCTTATATCCACGACACAGTTCACTCAGCACATGCTTATATCCACGACACGTTTACTCAGCACACGCTTATATCCACAAGACACAGTTCACTCAGCACATGCTTATATCCACGAGACACAGTTCACTCAGCACACGCTTATATCCACGACACGTTTACTCAGCACACGCTTATATCCACGAGACACAGTTCACTCAGCACACGCTTATATCCACGACACGTTTACTCAGCACACGCTTCTATCCACAAGACACAGTTCACTCAGCACACGCTTATATCCACGACACGTTTACTCAGCACACGCTTATATCCACAAGACACAGTTCACTCAGCACACGCTTATATCCACGACACAGTTCACTCAGCACACGCTTATATCCACGAGACACAGTTCACTCAGCATACGCTTATATCCACGAGACACAGTTCACTCAGCACACGCTTATATCCACGAGACACAGTTCACTCAGCACACGCTTATATCCACGACACAGTTCACTCAGCACACGCTTATATCCACGAGACACAGTTCACTCAGCACACGCTTATATCCACGAGACACAGTTCACTCAGAACACGCTTATATCCATGATACACAGTTCAACTCTTGATCTGCTGCAAAATGCTCTAACCACTGAGCCGTGCCAAACCACAGATTGATAAAGGCAAGACAATAGCAGCCTTTCCCCCCAGCTGTGTTCACCACATTGCACCTGTGTTCACCACATTGCACCTGTGTTCACCACATTGCACCTGTGTTCACCACATTGCACCTGTGTTCACCACATTGCACCTGTGTTCACCACATTGCACCTGTGTTCACCACATTGCACCAGTGCTAGTTTGTACTCCCAACTATTAACAAGAGTAGTTGGACTTTATAATCCTCCATAATACTACTGTAAACACAGAGTACAGGTACAACGGCAGGTTTCAAAAACAGTGACAGTAAATTAAACTCACTACTGTATGTGTAAAAATATATTTTATAGCCCTGAAAATGTCACTTTTGTTAATCGTTTCTGATGGAAATGCAAAAAACACAGCAGAGGATAAAACATGAACAAAAAATTACCTTTCTGCTCTCTGGCAATTTTTCGAACCCCCTCTCTGAAATGTGACAGAACTTCCAGATAAGGCATCACTGTGCTCTCCAGCTGCATGTAGAAACAAAACGATGTTTCACTTAAACATTTAAATTAGGGGCAAGATGGGAAATATCAACGGTTATAAACTCCATACTTACATCAACAGACTGGCCTTTTCTTCCAACAGCAAATCCAATAGACTCTGTCCCTTCAATAGCTCCAAATGTCTACAAACAAAAAGGGTTCAACAGATGAATGGCCTTCTGTTCTCCATCTCTCGGTCCACACACACACTCTGACACACACACACACACACAACAGGTGCTTGAGTCTACAGAAGCATAAACACCGGTTTACCCTGAGCATATCAGTGAGATAAACAGCGACACTCTTGATGAGCAGACGGTTGGGCTGCAGCTTGGAGGTCTTCTTGCTGGCGATGTAGGTGTTGCTAAGGCTGACCAGTGCTCGCATCTCCTCCATAGCAACACGCGTATCCACATTGTCACACAGAGCTTCGTGGACAAGGAGCTTCCTTTGGGAGAAACTACACAGCAGACAGGACCACAGGAATGTAGAATAAATACAAAACATGGATATAATTAGCAACCTTTTCCAAAACAACACACTGGAGGGGATTTGAACCTCCAACCCAATGATCTCCAGTCAAAAGCTCTAACCAAAGAGCTATACTCACACACAGGGATGAGTTTGACAGATTTGATTTGTCAATCACTATGAATGTCCTAACCCTGTTCTGCTGTTCACACCTCCATGAGTCTGGGACTGAGGCCTGTGAGCAGCTCAGATCTGCAGGCTTGTGTTAAACTGAGCCTCAGAACTTCTGTCTATTGTTCCGAATTGACTCAGCAAACCAGGGAAACACACAAATCAATCAAACTTTATTTATATAGCAGATTTCATACCAGAAGGCAACACAATGCGCTTCACAGCAGGGAGGGGGATAAAAACACTTGTTTGACACAAATTTTCCAGAAGGAAGAAAAAAACCACATCACGTATTAGGGCCAATATAGGATAAATGTATCCTATATTAGCACACACAGACTTCAACAGACCCTAACCCAGGTGCCTCTAACCCAGGTGCCTCTAATCCAGGTGCCCCTAACCCAGCTAACCCTAACCCAGCTAACCCTAACCCAGGTGTCCCTAACCCAGCTAACCCTAACCCAGCTAACCCTAACCCAGGTGCCTCTAATCCAGGTGCCCCTAATCCAGGTGCCCCTAATCCAGGTGCCCCTAATCCAGGTGCCCCTAACCCAGTTGACCCTAACCCAGTTGACCCTAACCCAGTTGACCCTAACCCAGCTGACCCTAACCCAGCTGAACCTAACCCAGCTGAACCTAACCCAGCTGAACCTAACCCAGCTGATCCTAACCCAGCTGATCCTAACCCAGCTGACCCTAACCCAGCCTGGTGGGCAACTTCTTGGGTACCAACCTCTGGTTGAGATCCATCTCTGCTGATTCCCACTTCTCAAACTGCCCTGTGATGTCTCGAGGAGCACGCAGGAGGTCTTTAACTGTGAGAAAAAACTCCTGTGGAGAGAGGGGGGGAAAAGTGATTGTGAACAAATTGCTACAAACTTAAATTGTGTCATTTATTATGTTTATATTAGTGGTGGGCATAGATTAATTTTTTTAATCTAGATTAATCTCACTGTAATCTTGGCGTTAATCTAGATTAAAATGGCTCATTTGAATTCCGCCGAAGGCATTCAGAATATGTGTGCTACCCAAATAATGACCAGAAGTAAGTCTTTGAGAACGGGTTTCTCAAGCCAGGTGGCGCATTAGACCAGGAGCTCATCTCCTGTTTCCAAAATGCATCACAAACTGCTTGAGAAAACTTTTCTACTATGATAATTGGTGATGAAAATAAATTATGTTCAATAAGATGTACTTGTGTTTATTAACTGTTTATTAGATTAGTTAGCTTGGCTGATAAGAGCTGTGCTGACGGGCTTGCCTCGGTTGCACTCAAACATCGTAGTTTGACGACGATTCTTCCCCTGCGCTACATCAGTGCTTGGCCCGGCATCTTTGCGTTTAGGTGGTATTTGAGACTGGAAAAACTCCTACAGTAAACTAATTCTGCATAGCACAAGGTGCAAACAACCTTTGTCTTGTCGAGGTTTCCATTGGGAAGCTTCTTAAAAATACATTTTCCCTGAAGCAAACCAGGCGGCTTCATAGCTGCATCCATGTTAGCACGTCACGTTTGATGTGATAATTTCCTACACAAGGCAGACACAGGTTCGAAGACTTGTTCTCGTCCCCTACAGTGCAATTCGGCTAGGTATACATCCGCGCTAAAATATCAAGGTGAAAGTCATCATAGCTTGCGTAATAGAGACCCAGCTCCCTACCCAACTTTGAGAATAGATTAACGGCGATATTATTTTTATCGCCGATAAGAGTCGCAGCGCGCCCACCACTAGTTATATCACAATTTCCTCACCAGTTAATTCACTCATCCACAATGAATGAGTGCCAGTTTCCCAGATGGTTTTACCAGTTTACTAAACCTAACCGAGGTACGGGGGGGACTAACAGAAACAACATCCCTGATATTTGTACAGCCATTGAAATATTTATCTCCATCTCTCAAGTTATTTTCGTAAAAATCTAGTACAGCTCAAGAAAAAATTGAGAGACCACTGCATCTTTTATTTATTTATTTTATTTTTTAAGTTGAGAAGGACAATTTTAAGTGAGGAACGGTTGCGTTCCTCACTTCTTCTCAACTATTTTTAATTGAAAGAAAAAGGTGCAGTGGTCTCTCAATGTTTTCCAGAGATGTAGGTATTGTACTTCATTTAAGTTTATTGCAACTTTGTAATGCTGAGTAAAGGGTGGGCTGGCTGTCAGACATGTTGCATCACGTACGTTCATGAACCTCTCGTACTGGATGGCAGCCTCCATGGTGTTGGCAGAGTAATCCAGGGTGTCCTTCCAGGAGTGCATGAGGAAGGCCAAACGCAACTGCCGAGCTAAGCACACACTGCTGTTAGTACAAACCATTTAGTTTTAGTCAAACTTGAAAAGATAAACTGGTTATTATGGTTATTGTTTACTTTGCCAACTAAATATCCTGTCCCACACCTGTGTATGTGTGTTAATGTGTGTGTGCGTTCATATCCATGGAGATTACCGGTATTCTTGGCCAAGGCATCTTTAATGGTGATAAAGTTCTTCAGAGACTTTGACATTTTGCATCCTGCAATCGTCAGGTGACCAGTGTGCAGGAAGTAGCGAACCCAGTGATCATTCTCAAAGTAAGCCTGTTGGACGATAGATTCAAATAAACAGCCCATCTTCCAGTGGCCTTCTTATTGGTGCGTCAGCACGTAAATTATAATAAGCTGTGGTTAATTATGGATATCTTTAATCCATTAGAAATGTAGGCTACACTATATATAGCACATCAATGATATGGTCTCCTAGAAGAACTGGATATGCCAAAAACTTTTTTTTAAATCCTTTTAGAAAAAATTATGTTCACAATATCTGAAACTTTGCTCTCCATCTCCAGAGACGTGATTTCACAACCTGCAACAGTTACTGGATCTCTAGGCTCCATCTAACCCTGACCCACCTTTTAGGTTAACCCTGACCCGCCTCTGACAGACATGGACACTAGGGCCATCTTACCTCTGACTGAGCCAGTTCATTGTCATGGTGAGGGAACCGGAGATCGAATCCCCCCCCGTGGATGTCCATGGACTCTCCCAAGATGGACCCAGCCATGGCAGAGCACTCAATATGCCACCCTGGACGGCCCTGTTACAATACAAAACAAGACTTTTATAATAAGGAAGCCATAATCTGTGGGGGGGGGGGAATACAAACAGATGTTGCTCATTCCATCTGCAGAGAATTTTCAGGGTTATGGGCTAAACTGGACTGGATGTTTAAAGAAAGGAGGGCGATGGTTCACCTTCCCCCAGGGAGAATCCCAGGACGGCTCGCCAGGCTTGGAGGCCTTCCACAGGGCAAAGTCGTTCTGGGATTTCTTCTCGCTTAGCCGATCGGCAGAGATGCTCAGGTCTCCTAAGGGACAGGATAGAAATAAAAACAAGACCCCAAACAGGGGTGGAGGGGGTTAAGGTACATTAAGACATCTCTCTCCCCCTAACCCCATCCCCATCAGTCTGCTGGATCACACACACAACATATCAATATCAGAAAACATCGGATCCTTTATTTGCTACTGTCCTTTTTATCTGCATTATTTGTAAGTCACTTTGGATAAAAGTGTTGATATTATGAATATGCTAAATGTAAATGTTCTCCTTCAAATCCACCAACGTACCTTCTCCTTCCTGCAGTGCCTTCTGATCACCAACCGCTTCAGGAACAAGCTTGGCGTAGGAATGATGCGGGCAGGTGTCAAACTTGGCCGTGTCAAAATAAACAGAACCATTCGATGCGTACCTGATGCAAATGATAGAATTAGGCGTAATGTCGAACACCTTTAGCAATTCTCAGAGCTGTAGGTAAGGTTGGAGCTGAATAAAGTAGTTTTGATCTTTAAATTAGTATTTAAAGTATGATATACTTACTAAATATTGTTTGATTTTATTAGACATCTTAACACTTCCTCACCAATAATGTATAAGGACAACCAAAGCTACAATAAAGTGGTTGAAAATGCGAAATGTTTGTAGCATCTGCTGAGTGCCAGATAAAGAGTAGGGGAACACTAAGACGTCAAGAAGTCAATTACGAATTTTACGAAATTGTAAAATATTACGTCCTTCGAGTGTTTATTTTTTTATTTGAACAACAGTATTGACAGTGATTAGCGTACAGATTTACTGAATCCTGTGAGGGGAATTAGAGAAGCTATGTCTTACCCATAGCCATTGCTGAATATTTTCTTCACAAACTCCACAATCTCTGGAACGTACTCGCTGACTCTAGTCAGCACGTCCGGGGGCAACACCTGCACGACAGACAACACTGGCATTAGCCGATGGCCAGATCATGCATCTGGTCTGATTTCAATGGAACGGCAGAATGAGGACGTGGAGGTGTGACATACATTCAAGGCGTCCATGTCCTTGTGGTACTCTCCTTCCCAGTAACTCGGGAGAAGAGAGAATATGGAGTTCTCTGTAACCTGACTGCCAAACTGGTTATCCAACCAATCAGAAAGCAGGTCTTTGGCTTCTTCCAACAACACCTAAACAAAATCAGAAAATAACTACTGATTGGGCTGGTTTAGCAAAACCTCGTAAGGCACGCTTCCAAACAACAATACAACATGCGTAAGATTGGCCTTTCCTGAGAATTGCATTTTGGGATACGTCTCTACCAACGACATACTTCTATTTGGTCAGTGTTTTTGAAAAATGATTCATGGGTTAGGGTAGATTTGACCACAGCAGCACTATTTCGTACCTTGGTCATTTCACTCAAGCTTTAGAGCATACAGCACATAGCAACAACGTAGGTACAAGACCAGCCTAACTAACGTACTCAAACTCAACACGAGGTGGATGTTGGCTGAAGGTCTCACCTGTGCCCTGCCCTGTACATCTGCCTGTTGATGCTCCAGTGCCCTCTGCAGGGGTACCAGCGCTGCAGCTACGCCCGAGTCCAGGGTCTCCAGCATTCGCTTCTTATCTGGGTCTGTGGTCTCGGCCAGTTTGGCCTGGAAGGGCTTGGAAACACAAGTTCACACATGAGGGTTTTGTACCTGCGAAGACATACACCCTTCCATCAACCAGACCTGGAGGTAAACTAGAGGCCAGACTGAAATTAGGAAAATAAATGTTGCTTGTTTACAGGAGTCCTAAAGAGTGCCTAGAGATGTCAGTGTTTACTTATTTTTATTTCCACCCCCAAATTTGAAAAATTGTGCATTTTGTCCTAAGATGTTGGGGGACAACACAGCCTTTTTACGTTTGTTGTTTATTTAATGAGAACCAGTTGCTGTACCCAACTAGAAATGGTAAATGTCTTACCACTCTGGCGTCCAGAACCTCCTGCAGTATCTGCGCAGGCTGTGGGTTCTTCTCCTTGTACTGCTCAAACAAGTAGTTCTGTCTGGCACGCTTTATTATCTGGAAAATAAGATTACAAAAATTATGATTGGCAATCTACTCAATTAATCAATTTATACATTTAGTCATTTTTTTTATACAACCCCAATTCCCAATAAGTTGGGACACTATGTAAAATGTAAATATAAAACAGAATGCAATGATTTGATTGATCTCAAAAACTCGTATGTCATTCACAATAGAAACAAAAGGCACAACATTCCTCTCCCACAACTGGGGGGTGTTCCATCAACGTCGCTAACGCAAGTCGCGCTAACACGAATAAGTCTCACTTGGGTAAACGTCAATTTAGACTTAAGCCTCAAGCCGTTCCACTAACGTTCAGTTCCACTAACAGGCAAAGCTAATTCAAGCTAGACCTCAAAAAGCTTAGACTGTGCATCCCAGATCAGGCGATCGTTGAAAAGAACAGTTATGTCACAAAAAGCAAAGCGTAAACCAGCAGAGTGGTGTTATTTTCAGCAGCGTAAATTGCTGAAACTGTTCTGACAGTAGCCTATGGCCAATATTCTCAACAGGAAATAAGTATTATTGCACAGATCCAGCACAGACTTTCAGATTAGAAGGTGACCCAAACTGTAGCACACTTTGCCTGGCAGAATAGTCATTTAAAATTGCTCAGCATGACTAAGAATATATCATTATTATATTACGCGTGCATATTTAATCAAAATCCAATTATTACTATTCTGGTTGACAGTGTACGGACAGCTGCCCCAGATTTCCAATTAACATAGTCTGCCTCCACATGTCCATATGGGGCTTGGACAGTGGCAGACTGTGGCTGTTTGAAGAGCAGGGGACAAACTATAAAGGGTTGCTACTGCACGACATGGGCTCTCACCAGTGTAACAATGGGAATGGGACGACACCTCAAGTGTCGTCACAGCCTCACTTTGGGAAAGCTTGCCCTAGTGGGCACATTGTAGGGGAGACTGTTGGGCACAGCATCTAATCGTGTTCTTTGGAAAGGGCACCATTTGGGACACTGTCAAGTAGGGGCAGCATAAAGGGCACTTCATAACAGCACCATTTTCCATTGGAAGTAAGAGCACGGGAACAGTCAAATTTAGACCATTGTAAGGGCACCTTATAGGGTACTGCATTACATTTTTTCTACTATAAGGCCGTGTTCACACTTGACTTTTTTTTTGAAAAAAGCGCTGCCTTCAGTGCCTTTTGAGCGATTTCAGCGCGAGAATTCTGAAACCTGAACGGGAATCATACATTCTAGCGATACATTATTATCCGTTATTTTCCGATGGTTACTTATTGATAGCTAGCTACTATGGCGAATAAAATGCAATTACTTGCTTTAGCTTTGGCGTTTGAGGAGCCATAGCCTTGTAACTAAGGTAGAAGGTTACGCGTACCTACTCTCCTCGTCCTGATTGGTCAGCTGACAGAAAGGCGCTTGACGTCACCCAGCGCTTTTCTGAAAAGTTGAGAAAATTGAACTCAAAAAAGGCGTCGGGCGCTGCGCTTTTTTAGAAGTTTTTAAAAGTCGCCTTTTTCCTTTTCCCATAGGGTTGCATGTAAAAAGGCGCTGAAGGCAGTGCTTTTTTCTGAAAAAAGAAGTCAAGTGTGAACACGGCCTAAAGGAACTCATTAAGATATGTTTTTAAAGTTATATAGGGTACACTGTCATTTATTGCGTGGGGCATCCTGGGCACTCAAGCATATTTCAAAATGTGAATGGCAGACAGTAGGGCACTTGGTCTCATTATTGCCACTCTAGAGGGCATTTTAGAAATGCTTTTTTAACCCTGGGGGCACCAGGCATCCACCCCCTGAGACTTCCAGTGGGCCTGGATACACCCACGGGGACAGTATATTGCACCTATAACATTGGGGAAGCCAGAAGGAGGATGAAGTAATATAGAGGCTTGTCAACATTTAGGCTACTTTAAACGATGAAAATACTTTATACAATTGAATAAAAAGTCTCCTTGATTCTTTCTGTTTCAAGATTAACTGGAAAACTGGTGATAATATTCAGGTACTGCTTTGGATCAAGGTATACCCTTCATATTTCCTGGCATAGTTCCCTGTTCAAGAATGTCCCACATGCAAAGACACAGAGATGCAGACAGACTGAACAGTGGTCAAGGCTTGGCTACAGTGAGTTTGCTTCCTTGTGTGTGATTCCAGCAGACTACATAGTCTAGGCCTACCTACAGACTGCAGTATACTACCCTCCTTTCTACTATTATAGTCTACTACTCTCCTTTCTACTACTTTCTAGTTAGACCGAAGAACAGTTTCTCTTCCGTTTTCAGATCAAGTTTTAATGGGCGGAGCCAAAAATGCCCTATCTACGTCATTTCGCCCCATCTACGTCAGATCACTGAATGGCTCCTGCTGCTGTACTGTTATTGTAGCCTACATCAGCTAGCTAGCTAGCTTCAGGATGTCTCCCACCACCCGCAACTGAATCTTCCATGGATGCAAGAACTCCAGCTGCGCTGCAACGCCATTTGAGTTCCCTATTGATAATGAAAGGAAAAATAGGTGGATAGATTTTGTGAAGAGCCACGCTCATGGAAAGCTTTGGATAAACTCCAACAGCCGCCTCTGCGCCACTGACCATTTCACGGCGGACAGTTTTAACATGGACCAGAGACAGACGGGGTTCACCAACATACGGCTTCTCTTGCAGCGCGGAGCCGTACCGAGCATCGGCCCCCCGGACGTTCATCCTCCGGTCGCACCTGGACCACCTGGTCCACTGCCGCCAGCAGTTCATCACTCAGTTCTGTGTGCTTGTTATAATTATACTAGATAACTTTTCCAGAGGTATCTCTGCTATAATTAGTGCACACCGCTAACTTGATATTAGGCTACTCAGTGTCGAATGAAGGTATTTTAGTGAAATGGTAGCTAATGTGCTAGAAGTAGTTGGAGAGCTCATTGTCTGCTGTCTCTGTTGTAAATGTTTACTCCTGTGTTACAGCTCAGGGCAATATTTCATTTATATGCATCTGTATGTTTCACTCATTGAACAAATACATTCTAATTCTATACAGTTTTGTTCGGCTTGACGTAGCGTCCATTATCTGGGTCGTAGGTAGCTTACTTGAGAGAGGCGGCGCCTTCCAGCGAGGGGGCCGAGCTTCAGCTCCTTCAGGCGACACGCCCCCCCCAGTCTCGAACAGAGAAGACTGCTGATTTTCTTACGATTTCAAAGCCTAATTTAACATACTTGTCTGTGTTTTTTTCATTCGAATTTGGATGGGTAGTTAATAACACATTATTCTGTGGTGTGGTGAACTTGAAACTCGTTTTTAATTCCACTTTACAGGGTCTTTAAGAGTTGCTAAAGTGTTTTTATATATATATATTTTTTTTTTAAGAATGACAATAAAATCTATGTAGATAAACTATGCTTGGCCTGCTGAACCTATACCTCTTCCACAGATACTGGTCAGGGAAGCATTACTTCTGTCTCTGAAGACCCTTGGGGCTGGTGGGATAAACGCTCTTTGTATAATCTGAGCACCTTCATCCACCACAGGGTTGTCAGAGAACGTATACGCCATACTTGATTGTAACTTGTCTAGACGCTCTGCTTAGTTTCTAAGGCCTTATTTTATGTCAATTAACCAATGGCTTTTGAAAACAGAAAATACATTATTTCTTAACTTGTTTATTTAAATTAATACATTCTTTGGAGATGAAGTAAACACGTAAATTCATCCATGTCTGCACTTCAAAAAGTCTTCACTTATGTTTCCGAACACAGACTTTGCGGACATTCCAGTGCTTTGCGCGCTGGAATTTACTCGACGGAACTGTGTTTTGAGATTCTGTTTCCGCCAGTTTGAAATTATTTGCAACACATCTTAATTTAGCTCGACTTTTAGCCTGACACTGAGCAGGCTAGTTCAGAAGTATAAATTACCTTGGTTACGTAGCTAGAACTAGAATAAGCCTTTTTAATGGAACGGAACTCTCGCTGAAGTAAGTGAGACTTGTCGAAATAAGTCTCGCTTTTCCTTAATCGACGTTGATGGAACACCCCCCTGGTCTCCTCAGTTCCCAGATACAGACTGTTGTTAAAAGAAGAGGGGATGCTACACAGTGGTAAACATGGCCTTGTCCCAACCTTTTTGAAACATGTTGCTGCCCTCAATTTCTAAATTACCCTATTATTTCCTTAACATTGTACATTTCATCAGTTTAAACATTAGATATGTTTTCTATGTTCTATTGTGAATAACATATGGGTTTATGGGATTGGCAAATCATTGTATTCTGTTTTTATTTGTTATTTGACACGTCCTGACTAATGGAATTGGGGTTGCTAAATTTGCACAAAGTGATCAAATGGTAGTCTTACTTTATCATCAATGTCTGTGATATTCATGCAGTAGTGGACGTCATACTTGAAGTAATTCATCAGTATTCTTCTGAGGATATCGAAGGAAATGTAAGATCTGAAAATGAAGGTTAAGATTAAATAAACGCGTATATTTGTTCCAACAGTAAAACTAAATCACTGAAAGGTTCTAGACTGCCACCAGCTATTGAGGTCTCCTACAGGTCTATCTACAGGTTCCGGAATCTCACAACAGTTACATACAGTTAGGTCCATAAGTATTTGGACATTGACACAATTTTCATCATTTTGGCTCTGTATACCACCACAATGGATTTGAAATGAAACAATCAAGATGTGCTTTAAGTGCAGACTTTCAGCTTTAATTTCAGGGTATTTACATCCAAATCAGGTGAACGGTGTAGGAATTACAACACATTTTATATGTGCCCCCCCCCCTTTTTAAGGGACCAAAAATAATTGGACAAACTAACATAATCATAAATCTAATTGTCACTTTTAATACTTGGTTGCAAATCCTTTGCAGTCAATGACAGCCTGAAGTCTGGAACCCATAGACATCACCAGACGCTGGGTTTCGTCCCTGGTGATGCTCTGCCAGGCCTCTACTGCAACTGTCTTCAGTTCCTGCTTGTTCTTGGGGCATTTTCCCTTCAGTTTTGTCTTTAGCAAGTGAAATGCATGTTCAATTGGATTTAGGTCAGGTGACTGACTTGGCCATTGCAGAACATTCCACTTCTTTGCCTTAAAAAACTCTTTGGTTGCTTTCGCAGTATGCTTTGGGTCATTGTCCATCTGCACTGTGAAGCGCCGTCCTATGAGTTCTGAAGCATTTGGCTGAATCTGAGCAGATAATATTGCCCGAAACACTTCAGAATTCATCCTACTGCTTTTGTCAGCAGTCACATCATCGATAAATACAAGGGAACCAGTTCCATTGGCAGCCATACATGCCCACGCCATAACACTACCTCCACCATGCTTCACTGATGAGGTGGTATGCTTTGGATCATGAGCAGTTCCTTCCCTTCTCCATACTCTTCTCTTCCCATCATTCTGGTACAAGTTGATCTTGGTCTCATCTGTCCATAGGATGTTGTTCCAGAACTGTACAGGCTCTTTTAGATGTTTTTTGGCAAACTCTAATCTGGTCTTCCTGTTTTTGAGACTCACCAATGGTTTACATCTTGTGGTGAACCCTCTGTATTTACTCTGGTGAAGTCTTCTCTTAATTGTTGACGTTGACACAGATACGCCTACCTCCTGGAGAGTGTTCTTGATCTGGCCAACTGTTGTGAAGGGGTTTTTCTTCACCAGGGAAAGAATTCTTCTGTCATCCACCACAGTTGTTTTCCGTGGTCTTCCGGGTCTTTTGGTGTTGCTGAGCTCACCAGTGCATTCTTTCTTTTTAAGAATGTACCAAACAGTTGATTTGGCCACACCTAATGTTTTTGCTATCTCTCTGATAGGTTTGTTTTGATTTTTCAGCCTAACGATGGCTTGCTTCACTGATGGTGACAGCTCTTTGGACTTCATATTGAGAGTTGACAGCAACAGATTCCAAACACAAATACCATACTTGAAATGAACTCTAGACCTTTTATCTGCTCCTTGTCAATGAAATAACGAACTCCCTTTATGAGGGAATAACATACACCTGGCCATGGAACAGCTGAGCAGCCAATTGTCCAATTACTTTTGGTCCCTTAAAAAGGGGGGCCACATATAAAATGTGTTGTAATTCCTACACCGTTCACCTGATTTGGATGTAAATACCCTGAAATTAAAGCTGAAAGTCTGCACTTAAAGCACATCTTGATTGTTTCATTTCAAATCCATTGTGGTGGTATACAGAGCCAAAATGATGAAAATTGTGTCAATGTCCAAATACTTATGGACCTAACTGTAAATAAAGTATTAATGACCTATGGTAAATGTTTTTCCTGACCTAGCAATTCTGCCTGGCTTTACCTAGTGTAATAATGCTGAGTGAATACCTGGCATGTCCCATGTGTGAGGCATCGTAGACGGTCGGCCCGCATGAATACCACAGCACCTGCTTCCCATTCTGCGGAACAAACAGCTCCTGCAGAAAGAACACATCCTTATTCATGCATGTGAAACACCACATCTTAACAGCCTCTCTCTCAGTGTGCAGAGATTACAGCCCCCTACAGCCGCCATGGTCAACTACACTGACTGTACATCTCCATTGAACATTGGTCCCAACAAGTGTAGTTAAACAAGACCACACACACACCGCGGTAAACCTCACCTTTGTGCGTGTTAGACTATTGTACAGTCGCAGTTCTGCAACATTTGTTCCAACTGGTGCCGACCAGGAAGGCTGTTCTCGTTTTGCTTTACCTGAAAAAACAGAACAAAATGACAGGATCATTTCTTGTCTATTTAAAAAAACACTATCAGGTCCATCTTCCTTCTGCAGCAGTCAGGAAGCTAATGCTCCTCATTTTATATTTTCATGCCACCTCAGATGTGTTTTACGTAGCCTGAGCAGTTTTAAACAGGATAGGGTTAGGGTTAATATGCTTGTCAAAATAGCAATAAGAATTCCCAACATAGCCATATTCTTTCCAAAGACAAAGAGCCGAAAAAAACGAAACACTGGGCCATTTGCCGAGATCAGACCGTGATCGGCTGGCCAAGATCTCTTCCCAACCAGTGTCGGGCCGGTTCTATAGCCTAGGCCGGAAATCAACTGAATGTGAATTACGTGTGTTTGTATTAATTTGACATTTATAACATTTCGCAAATCAATTGCCTTATTTGTATGAAAAAAAAGACCTACGGGCCTGTGAACGATCTCCAACGGGGTGGCAGAACATTCCAGAAGAACTAGTCAGGTGGCTGAGCGGTTAGGGAATCGGGCAAGTAAACAGAAGGTTGCCGGTTCGATTCCCCGCTGTGAAAAAAATTACGTTGTGTCTTTGGGCAAGGCACTTCACCCTACTTGACTCGGGGGGATGTCCCTGTACTTCGCTCTGGATAAGAGCGTCTGCTAAATGACTAAATGTAATGTAACTACAGCACCAGGCTTCAGGGTTAGGAGCCAGGGTTGGTTAGCACCAATCAGGCATCCCAGTAGACAGATGGAAGTCCTTCTCAGTAAAAGCCCGCTTGGGAGTTTGGTAAAGGGACTCAGATTGTGAGAAACAAAGACTGAACTTGTGAATGCCAAACATGTCTGGAGAAACCAGTTACCAGTCACATCTCTACCGTTAGCCTAGTGGTGAACATCAAGCAGTGGGGTGGTTTTTCAGGGAAGGGGAGAGAAGCCAATATTGAGGGAGAGATGGAAAGAACAATGATGAGAGGGATCCTTACTGGAGGTTCAACCGGAAACAGGAGTTCTCTCACCCTTGTAGTGAAATGAACATGTTTCACGTCAGTATCACATTTTTAATACCTACACTAACGGGCATTTTTCCATGTGAGAATAGTCTATGCAAATCAACATTCAATGAGGTATTGTCAATTAAAGGTTATGGTATTGTGAATCTGTCATTTTCAATAAAAATTGACCTGGGAATCCTAGCAATCATGGACAGGTATGGTTCCAGTGGGTCTGCACTAACGTTGAGAATCCCTGACCTCTAGATGTCTACTCACAACTGCTCTCTGGGCAGGGGCCAGTCTGGGGGCTGGTCTGGGGGCCCCCCAGCAGGGCTGCTATGTGTCTGTACCAGCGCAGGGCGTGCGTGTGTTCTGCAGCCGGGGCCCTGCAGAGAGCCCAGAAGGCCTTGTGGTCGGCCTGAGATGGCCTGAACCCGGACAGGTAGCTTCGGGAGCTCAGGTACGCATTCAGGGCTTCCAGGCTGCCCTCTTCTCTCTCAAGCAGCAAGACACCAAAGTCAAAGGCTGCAGAGACAAGAGGGCAAACATGCACATTCAATTACTAGTCCACTACACTTTTACAACAATAACTCGCTGGATGAGCGTGCAAGAAAAATATAATAGAAAATGCCTGTAGGGAAGTGGATTTTGTAGAAGTTTCCAGGTGAAGAAAAGCGTACTTTATTTGCAGCATTTTTTCTTTTAATGCAATTTAGTTAAATGCTATGTATAAAAATTGCATAAGTTATGCCTATGCAATTTTCCAGTGTAAATCTGAACCAGTCCTACACAAAGAAGGTTGGTGATTCAAACCTTCAATGGCTAAGCCTACAATTGATCACAAGAGGCATTGGAATGACAATTACTTTAAAAGCCATATTTCCCAGAATGTGACATTTCTGCAGTTGGGCAAGAGGCCAGAGGCAGTAGGGCTAGAGGCAGTTTACTAAAGGATAAGACTGACGCTGTAAAAATACAATAAAATGTTGCGAGGTAGAAGCATAAACTGTTTAGTTTTGCTCCACCAATGATCAGGCAGCATACCCTAGCGTTTTGGAATGATACCGCATCAAGTTCTGCAGTCAGCCCTCACAGTAATAGAAGAACACAATCTGATGCCCAGATGAAGGTAGACCAACACGGCGCTCAGAGGGCTAGTATCCTAGTGGGGTTTCACTTCCATGCTACTCTGCTGTTTGAAACCAAGTACTGGTTAATTGGTGCCAGCAGACGCAGCAGGTCTCACCTGACTCATGATGGGACATAAAAGACCATGTCTCAAGTCATTGTTATACCTAAAAGTACATTTGGAAATAAAGTTGTTAAATTCTAAATCAGTGGTCAACAAGAAACCTCAACAATTGCACAATTGTAACACAAATAGGCAATGATTTTTTGTGAAGCCTAAAAGGCTGAGATGGAAAGTGGCACTTTCCTAAACCACCTCCATATGATTGTGTGTGTGTGTGTGTCAGAGAGAGAGCGTGTGTCCGGGTGCCAGCGTCACCAGGCTCCCCTCGTCTCCCAGTCCTCTAACCCCACCTAACACATGTTGGTACTTCTGGTTATTACGGAAGTCCCAAGCCCCCAGAACTTTAAGGTAATAAAATAATCCCCATATTAATGGGGATTGCATAAATCTATGAAAGATGGGCATTTTCACTCAGCCTTATACCCTAAATGCCACAAATCCTTCAATAGTGTTTACCAATAACCCACTTGCAATTAGGTAATTCGATCAGTTTGAATGATTATCGTAAATGTTGATCAATTAACTACTTTACAAGAAAGTCAAAGGCTAGCTAGGTATTTGTAGGGTTGCAGAGGTGGAAAATTAATGTAAGGTTTCCGGGACATCACATGAATTTCTTTAGCTTTTTACAAATATTGCTAATAAGTGTTATTTTCCATTACATTCGAGTACCTTAACTCTACAGTTACGAGGTTTGCTTGTATGCCCTCAAATACATTTGCATGTTATTCATTTAAGCCCAATATTTGATTCCAGATGCCACTATGCTGCAATTATTCATGTTATTTACTGTTGAGCTAAATTCCTTTTCATAGCTAAGCCTGCTCCTACACGGAGATCTTGTGTGTCTGGTCGTCTCTAGTCTTATTATTCAGTAGCAAATGTGTTTTCGTCATCTCAACAGTATCACTTCTGTCTTCCTCTCACTCTCCTTTTATTTCCTCACATCATCAATCCACAGATAACCTATGTAGGTTTAAAGCAGCTGCTACAGCTATCTATTTACTTATTTGTAAACTACACACGGGCGTGTGAAGACATTAGCATACGACTGACTAGATTGTAATTATTCTGACTAGATTTACTAGCTGTTGAGCTAGCTGCTTTCGTTTCGGCACGTGTGTTAGGTTAACCCACACAAGAGAGGTGCATTGATGATGCTCGTTTATAAAATCCTAGTTATTTATGGACTTATAAAAAAAATCAACATTCAGAATCTATGCCAAAACAACTGTCGATGTTACCGTGCAAATTACCTTGTTCTTCTGTGCTTGCCATGACAGTCGTTGTCTGTCGTTTCTGTCTGATGCAACTATAACGTGTCCGGAAAAGGCAGCTATAAAAGTACAGTCAAACTGGTCTCTATAGCCCTCAAAAGCATTTCCGGTTTTGCGATTTCGCCTTCAAAATAAGAGCATGGCCTGAAACGTGCATAACGTCTGTGAATTCGGCGGGAAAACGTGTGTTTCTGGAGCAACCTGAATTTCCGAAACTTGAATTTTGGGATCAGATAAAAAATTTTTTTTACATTGAAATAAATTCATATTTCAATTTTAAACAGGTGAATTTAAAACCAACAAATTCGGTGGTGTTTAAATTTCAATATTAAGTATTCAATGCATGAAATATTTTACATTATGTCACTGATTTGCTTCCATACTGGACCAATTAGTGAGAATATCTGACCAAGCTATTGTGCCTTTTCTATATGTGAGTCAGATTAAAGATGGTGAGAGGGATCACCATCTTTAGACCTTTACCAATGTGGCGGTGGGTGGGGATGCTGTTTCTTACCCTTCAATTTTTTCACAAAATCGCATACAGCACCTTTAAGTAATAACCTATACAGTAAATTATGTTTTTTATATATATATATATATATATATATACTGTATATATATAAATACAGTGGGGAGAACAAGTATTTGATACACTGCCGATTTTTCAGGTTTTCCCACTTACAAAGCATGTAGAAGTCTGTAATTTTTATCATAGGTACTCTTCAACTGTGAGTGACGGAATCTAAAACAAAAATCCAGAAAATCACATTGTATGTCATTTATTTGCATTTTATTGCATGACATAAGTATTTGATCACCAACCAACCAGTAAGAATCCCTCCCTCCATCATAACTTTTCTTCTCCATGTCCTTAACTCTTCTCTTACTTCCGGCACTTTCCCCTCTGCCTTCAAACAGGCCAGAGTTAGCTCCCTCTACTCAAAAAACCCTCCCTTAACCCAGCCGTCCTCCAGAACTACAGACCGGTATCACTACTACCCTTCTTTTCTAAAACAATCGAATGCGCTGTATCTAACCAACAGTCAAACTTCCTCTCTCAGAACAATCTGCTTGACCCCAACCAATCGGGCTTCAAGACTGTCTACTCCACAGAAACTGCCCTCCTGTCAGTCACCACTGCCCTCCAGTCTGCCAGAGCGGCTTCGAGGTCATCCATCATCATTCTGCTGGACCTTTCTGCAGCATTTGATACAGTTAACCATCAAATTCTGCTCGCCAGACTTTCTGAGATGGGCATCACTGGCACTGCACTTCAGTGGATCTCATCCTACCTGTGGGAAGATCCTACCAGGTCTCCTAGGGAGGCAAATTGTCAGGCCCCCGCCAGCTCTCCACTGGTGTCCCACAGGGCTCCGTCCTTGGATCGAGGCCTGCCTCAGAGACATCTCCGCCTGGATGACCGAGCACCAACTCCAGCTGAACCTCACCAAAACAGAACTCCTCATCATCCCGGCCAAACCCTCCATCTCCCACGATTTCTCAATCACCCTGGGATCGGCGACGATGACCCCTACATCCTCTGCCAGGAACCTCGGGGTGACCATGGATGACGAGCTCTCCCTCACAGCCCACATGGTTGCGGTCTCCCGGTCGTGTAGATTCACCCTCTACAACATCCGGAAGATCAGGAGATACCTGTCTGAGCATTGCACCCAGCTGCTAGTCCAAGCACTTGTCCTCTCATAGTTGGGCTACTGCAACCCGCCCTCTCCAGAGGATTCAGAACGCAGAGGCCCGTCTGGTCTTCAATCTACCCAGACGCTCCCATGTTATCCCGCTCCTCATCTCCCTCCACTGGCTTCCCATCACGGCCCGTATCAGATTCAAGACTCTGGTACTGACCTTCCGAGCGGTGAGCGGGACTACACCCGACTACATCAAGTTTCTCCTCCAGCCTTACACCCCCACCCGCCATCTACGGTCTTCTTCTGACAACCATCTGGTGGTCCCACCGCTCAAGAGCGCCCGGTTCTCCGTAGGCTGTGGGTGCTGAAAACAATTCACTGCCAGAAGAGTAGGTGGCGCTGCACTGCGATGCTAGCTAGGTTATCGAAAAGTCTGAGCAAATTTACAAATTAGCCGTTTCATCAATAAAATAAGCACATTTTCAGCAACTACACTGCCCATTTCTCGTCACATTTTAATTCAGATGCTGATTTACATGTACTGTTTAGCTGAAATATGAATTGTAAAAATTTACAGCAATGGCGGTCAAAGGATTCTGTTCGTCTTGTTGGTCACGGCAACACCGCCCTCGCCCGACGCAAGCGGTTCTTAATACGGACCAATCACAGCCAAGGGGTATCCGTAAAATGACGGACGGACAGACGGATAGTCAGGAAAATCAGGAGGTGCACGTAGAGCTCTCCGAGGGGCTCGGAGAGGGCGTTCCACGTCGGAGAGGGCGTTCCCTGTGTCCGTGTATGTGAAAACGCAGTAGTATAAATCGGCCTTAAGTTTGCCTTTAACCCCATTGTACCGAATTTGGTTGCAGTTCCACCAGAGTTCCACTGGGGGTGAACGCCGGCATGAGTGCACAATTAATGGGAGTCTATGTAGCTAGCTAGACGGCTAAATTTGTCTCTTTCGCCTGATTGTCGTTGAGAAATCTCAGATTAGATCTTTGTTTTTGCAAGTTCGACATGGATTATAGGTCGAAAGTTGAATGAACGAGAATTTATGTCCTTTCGATTTCTTACAGGGTGAGTCGTTGTTGCCCATAACAGGCTAGCATTCCGCTAATGAATGCTGATTGTATGACGTAATTGACATTTTAAAAGGCTTTTTAGAACAAAAAAGCGACCTTAAAAAAATCTCCCAGCAGTGTGTATTTTCTTTCAAATTACTAACAAAACATTTTATCCTGAGAAAAGTGGATTTTGAGCGGTATAGCTCCATAGACCTCCATTCGTTCTGCACTCACTGGTGAGCACCCTCATATGGAACCAGAGTGGAACTGCAACCAGTTCAGAACCCGGAAGTTTCCCGAGAGTGACAGTTCTCCCCATAGATATATAAAGGGTAGATGTCTCGTCCGCGTTGCCGGCCAACGGAGTCGAACGTCCGCACATGGCGGCCATCTTGCTACAGTCAACTCGCTCACCCATAACATTGTGTTGGTGCTACATGTACTTTTTAAATGACCATAACTTGCTCAATTTTGAAACCGATTTTGAAACGGTTTGGTTTGTTATCGACGTCAGAGATGTCGTTATGCCACTGCATACTTATGAATAATTATGTTTTTGTTTTTTTAAAGAATAGAAGTATGCAGTGGCATAACGACATCTCTGACGTCGATAACAAACTAAACCGTTTCAAAATCGGTTGAAAATTGAGCAAGTTATGGTCCTTTAAAAAGTACATGTAGCACCAACACAATGTTATGGGTGAGCGAGTTGACTGTAACAAGATGGCTGCCATGTGCAGACATTCTAGACTCCGCCGTAAGACATCTAGACTTTATATATCTATGGTTCTCCCCATATTAGACATTCTCTGGTAAACTTCAGAATCTTTCGAAGTCCCGGAAGTACGGGTTGAAAACAATCCGTTAGCAGTTAGCCAGCTGTCTTGTTAAATAACTAGAAGCAAAAGGCTTTTCTCAACATTTTTGCAGGATCATTTGAAGAAATACACATATTCAACTGATATAAAATGGGAACCAGAGATGACGAGTATGATTATTTATTCAAAGGTGTGTGCTCTTTATTCCACTCGGTCGGCTGTACTCTTCTGCTAGCTAGCTAGTTAGCCAGTTTGCAAGCGAACCACAAACAAACACAGCGGACACCCGTGAGTGGCAAGCGGGGTTCGTTTTGTGAATCTGTCTCTTGAATTTTTCTTTATAGCAGAGTAGTTAGCTAAGTATGAGTCACTGGTTTTAGCATGTGCTTGTTCATTGCTTTCTTAAGGCTAGCCTTGCAAATTATTCACTCAGTTTCATCAAACAGTAGCGTTATCTTTTCCGAACTGTCACAACAAATTGTCTATTTTGTTCAGTGGTGCTGATCGGGGACTCAGGTGTGGGTAAGAGTAACCTGCTGTCCCGCTTCACTCGGAACGAGTTCAACCTGGAAAGTAAAAGCACCATCGGAGTGGAGTTCGCCACGCGCAGCATCCAGGTGGACGGGAAGACGGTAAAGGCTCAGATCTGGGACACGGCCGGTCAGGAGCGCTACCGAGCCATCACTTCTGCGTAAGCTTAGAATGCGTGTCTCAGCCAACTAGTTTGTTTAACCTGTACATAAAGGACTTGATGTGTTGAGATTGTATTCCTTAGATCTACAGTAGGGCCCAAAAGTCTGTGTTTACTTTCTTCTAATTGTTTTATGCCTGTTTAATAGGCTATTGTAATATTCAATAATGAATAATTGTTCCTTAATAAAATATTCCTTATTGAATAAATATGTTAGAAACTAAGCAAATACTGTACATCCTGTACAACTGCATGCATAGAAAACCATCTCCAGATGTCTCCATGGTACCGTACATGGGTGGAGCCCTCTAATGGTGACCATCAGGTCTGTGTTCCTTCCTCCCCTCCTGTCTGCCTGACTGCCTCACATCTCCCTGTCTGCCGGTCTCTCTAATCCCATGCCTGTCTGTCCCCCTGCCTGTCTCTCTGCCTGACTGTCTCCCTGTCCTCCCCCCCCCCTCCTCTCCCCTCAGGTACTACCGGGGGGCGGTGGGGGCTCTCCTGGTCTATGACATCGCCAAGCACCTGACCTATGAGAACGTGGAGCGCTGGCTGAAGGAGCTGAGGGACCACGCCGACAGCAACATCGTCATCATGCTGGTGGGAAACAAGAGCGACCTGAGGCACCTGCGGGCTGTGCCCACCGACGAGGCTCGTGCCTTCGCTGGTCAGTAGGACAGGATGGGTTAGATTTAGTTCCTCCTATAGAGGTAGAAATGTCAGTACACCTCTAATATTCCCTAGTGAGGATGGAGGGGTAACAAAATTGAGACTAATTTGTTTATTGACCAAGATCACCGCCTACTGGTCAGAAAAGATAATTGGATTCGGTAGAGAACATCTGGATAAGAGCGTCTGCTAAATGACTAAATGTAAATTTATTTACAGGCCTCTTTGTTTTTCATGAACACAAACCGCTCATCCACTCAACGACACACACAGCACTGCAAGTGCTTGGGTCCTAAGCAGGACTCCTGTTGACTTTGTACAGGGAGCGACTCCCGCTGACTTCATACAAGGAGAGACTCCCGTTGACTTTGTACAGGAAGAGACTCCCGCTGACTTCGTACAGGGAGAGACTCCTGTTGACTTTGTACAGGGAGAGACTCCCGTTGACTTTGTGCAGGGAGAGACTCCTGTTGACTTTGTACAGGGAGAGACTCCCGTTGACTTTGTGCAGGGAGAGACTCCCGCTGACTTTGTACAGGGAGAGACTCCCGTTGACTTTGTGCAGGGAGAGACTCCCGTTGACTTTGTACAGGGAGAGACTCCCGTTGACTTTGTGCAGGGAGAGACTCCCGTTGACTTTGTACAGGGAGAGACTCCCGTTGACTTTGTACAGGAAGTGACTCCCGCTGACTTTGTACAGGGAGAGACTCCCGTTGACTTCATACAAGGAGAGACTCCCGTTGACTTTGTACAGGAAGAGACTCCCGTTGACTTTGTACAGGGAGAGACTCCCGTTGACTTTGTACAGGGAGAGACTCCCGTTGACTTTGTGCAGGGAGAGACTCCCGTTGACTTCATACAAGGAGAGACTCCCGTTGACTTCATACAAGGAGAGACTCCCGTTGACTTTGTGCAGGGAGAGACTCCCGTTGACTTCATACAAGGAGAGACTCCCGTTGACTTTGTGCAGGGAGAGACTCCCGTTGACTTTGTACAGGGAGAGACTCCCGTTGACTTCGTACAGGAAGAGACTCCCGTTGACTTTGTACAGGGAGAGACTCCCGTTGACTTTGTACAGGGAGAGACTCCCGTTGACTTTGTACAGGGAGTGCTTCTTAAGAGAATTGTGATACGGAAAGACAGACACTCAGAGTTTACTAAACAGCAACATGTGATGGCCCGTTCAGACACAGCTAGCACAGTCTGAGGACAGAATTTCAGATGGATACCACATCATAGTCTTGTGACTGTCAGAAGGTACATTGTCCAGATAAGTGACTGGGTCTGTAATCTATTTATAATATCATGTACTTTTTTGCAGAAAAGAATGGTTTGTCTTTCCTTGAGACGTCAGCCTTAGATTCGACCAATGTTGAGACGGCTTTCCAGAGCATTCTGACAGGTGAGCGTGCAAGCATCTATTCGGTGTCTGCATCTCCATGTCCAGCCTGATATGAATTTCTCCTCTCTTTCTCTTTCTTTCTCCCTCCTTCCCCCTGCCCCTGCTTCTCTCCCCCCTCCTTGCGTCCCGGCCTCCCCCTCCCTCCCTTCCCCCTGCCTCCTTCCCCCTGCCTCCCTCCCTTCCCCCTGCCTCTCTCCCCCCTCCCCCTGCCTCTCTCCCCCCTCCCCCTGCCTCTCCCCCCCTCCTTGCCTCCCCCTCCGTCCCTTACCCATGCCTCCCTGCCTCTCTCCCTCCCCCCTGCCTCCCTTCCCCCTGTCAGAAATCTATCGTATTGTCTCCCAGAAGCAGATGGCTGAGCGCCAGGAGTGTGACATGTCTCCTAGCAACAATGTGGTGAACATCCAGGTGCAGCCCACAGAAAACAAACCAAAGATGCAGTGTTGCCAGAACATCTAACCCAGAACATCTAACCCTAACCCAGAACATCTAACCCTAACCCACAGTGTTGCCTTCACCCCCCCCCCCTGTATTCTACCCAAAGTCCATGTGGTTGCGGTAGGCTTTTCTTATTACTTACAATTTTTAATTGTAGCCAACCTCCACCGTCAGCCATTTTTCAAGGTTCCCGGTTTTAAAAACTCTCATCATATTTACTCATGTATTTTACGCACATCTAAAAAGCTCTTAAGTCCCCTCGCCCAGTGGAGCAGACTGTGTCCCGGAGAGACCAGCTCAGACTGTGTCCCGGAGAGACCAGCTCAGACTGTGTCCCGGAGAGACCAGCTCAGACTGTGTCCCGGAGAGACCATCTCAGACTGTGTCCCGGTGAGACCATCTCAGACTGTGTCCCGGTGAGACCATCTCAGACTGTGTCCCGGAGAGACCAGCTCAGACTGTGTCCCGGTGAGACCAGCTCAGACTGTGTCCCGGTGAGACCAGCTCAGACTGTGTCCCGGTGAGACCAGCTCAGACTGTGTCCCGGTGAGACCAGTTCAATGCAGAACAACATGGTGACCCTGGCAAGCTCAGACCAGCTAAAGGTTCTTTAGCATGCAGAGATGAGGAGCAGAAGGGTTTTACACATTGTCAATTTGCTTGTAGTATGCATTTGCTTTTGCATGTTTGAAACGGCTCTTGGCTGTGTAGCATGTTTTAAACAAGGGAATTCCTCTGACTGATGGAAACATGCACATTGCCAAGACCAACTATTAGACCATATCTAATAAGCTGTTTGTATAAAAAACATTTCTTTTAAGCGTGAAGCATTTTGTCCAATACATTTGTCATATACATGGGAACACTACTAGTTTGATGTAGACACGTTTCCTCTAAATTATGGCGTTTTGGTCTCATGGATAATCGGTAAAGGAAATAGTGTAAAAGCATTTCCAGTTCCAACTTGGGAACATGTAACATTGGGAACATGTAACCATAGTAAAGCTGGAAACATGTAACCATAGTAATGTTGGGAATATGTAACGGTTGACTGACGTGTTTTTGTGTGTATCGTCATTCATTCAAAATGGAGATGAACAGATGACGAGAAATGAATTCATATTACTGTTTTAAACGTGTTTCACAGGGCTAGATAATTTACAAATGTAAAGTTTATAAATGTAACCACTTGCGACTGAACCTGAGAATTTTTACTGACTTGAATGAAGGACCCTTGTCTTGAAGAAGGCCAACTTTCAATGTTGATGGAAAATATCAAACATGCTGTTGGGAAGGTTAACAGAACAATGCAATTCTCATCCAAATAAAATATTAATATCATTTCAAAACTCAAGACGGTTTCCAAAAACAACGACAGTGTTTGTGTGTGGCCCTCCCAAAGAACGACCCACAGCTGCTCTCCCTCCCTGATGTGGAGGACAGGTCCCGTCACCATGCCAACCAGATCACCCTCTCGTGTCCCGTCACCATGCCAACCAGATCACCCTCTCGTGTCCCGTCACCATGCCAACCAGATCACCCTCTCGTGTCCCGTCACCATGCCAACCGGCTCACCCTCTCGTGTCCCGTCACCATGCCAACCGGCTCACCCTCTCGTGTCCCGTCACCATGAGCCTGGCTACACCACGCTGCCTCCCTGCTTCAGCATGGTGTTGTACTCCAGTCCCTCTTTAACCCCATAGCCCACCCCACCCAGCATCTTAACCCTTGTGTTCTCTTTGGGTCATTCTGACCCATCAGTCATTGTGACCCACCGTCGATTGCGACAACTTTACCTCATACAAAAACAAAGTGAAGCATTTTCTTTTAACCGTTGGACTGTCTCAGACCCCCCCCCCACATTGCGAAGGTTAAAAGAAAATTATTTTTATTTGTTTTTGTATTGGGTAAACACAACGATGGTTCGTTGTGAACCTTTGGGTCATGTGACCCGAAGGCAGCACAAGGGTTAAGCCTTACAAAGCTAGCTAAGCTCATTGCTACTCATGCCATTAAGGTTTGTTCCATGTACATATAATTATATATATTAATTTGTCTCTCTACTAAGATGACTGTGTCCTGGCAGCGTAGTAGTTCTGTTCACGTTGGGGCATTGCTAGCTGTAATGTACCTTATAATCCACATGCTTGGCTAGGAAGCTCCATTAGGATTATTACTAAATTTAGTTGTACTCTGTGCAGTGATATTATTCTATCTCTATAAAAAGGCGACACAGCGGTATCAAACTAAGGTGGACCTGAAACACAAACTTCACGATTGTAGCTTGAGGCTAAAAGCATTAGTAGAGAGTAGTATACTCAGATATACAGACGCGACCTGTGTGATGGCTGGCCACACCAGTGGCATTGCTAGCCTGTCCTCATACATCCAGCTAGTTGTCTGAACTGGAATGAACTGTCTTTTTTTGTGGAGTATGTTTGCATATACCTCAATTGTTTGCTTTACCTTTTGTTGAACTGTGTTTTGGTTAAAAAAAAATCTCTTGAACAATAATGCATTGCTGTTAATTAATGTGAGTGTATAAGTAAAAAAAGCTACATATTTTTCAATATTTGTGGGGGTTTATTTCTGTTGGAGTGTGTAAAGGGTGGAGAATGACATTTTGTACAGATATATATGAATTTAACCATTGTGTTCATATCTTTTAAGTTATCAGTTATCCTAGTAAAAGTGCACCATTCATGAATGTCCAGTCCAGAATCACAGCCTAAGACACACTGTCTGTACGTGTATTTGACCACATAAATTGTAATAAAGAAATCAGATGCTGAAAACATTTGATAAATTTTTGTGAAAATATTGAGTCTTGCTGCCATATTTACAACATGCCTATTCTGTTATTACACCAGTATTTCCATGAGATATGGTCAGTTAATTAAGTACATACAACGCAGTATAACGTAATTAGCTAATACAAAATACTTTAACGCGTGGGATTTGGGTCTGGACAAAGAATGTATTCGTTTGCAGAGATGGCAAAAGTACACATCCTTCACTCAAGTAAAAGTACAGATATTCATGTTTAAAAAGACTCAGGTAAAAGTTGAAGTACTGACTACACAAAGTTAAAAGTAAAGAACTGTGGGCTCTGACAAATACTTAAAAGTACCCATTACTACTACCAGTTGGACCTCACATTATATTAATACATGAATACAAAAAGACACTATACACATACATCGCATTCGTCAGGAATACTTTTTGACGCAGACCCTAACCCTTATATATATAATGCTTTTTGTCATGGGTGATCGGGAATGTCTCTATTCTCAGTCATGTCTCTATTCTCAGTCATGTGTCCATTTCTAACTCCCTCTGTCTCATCCAACCCATTTCATCCATCTAACATTAGCCATTCTTGTTTCCTTCAGCCTTGCTCCATGGTAGCTTCTTGCTTCATGGTAGCTTCAGCCTTGCTCCATGGTAGCTTCACTCTCGTTTTGAGTTGCTTGGTGGATTGGATGATTGCACTCTCCCACAGTAATAAGGAAAAAACAACACATATTGGCCATTTTTACACTTTATTTTACACTGGTCTATTCATTTTACACTGTCAGGGACCTCAGTAGCGTGTGGTAGATCCATATGCAGCCACAACAGCTTGGCACCTCCTCATGGGATCAGCTTCGGCGTGCTGTACGTGCCAGTGACCAACGCAAACATGTTGGCTGACAGCCAAGCTGTTGTGGCTGCGTATGGATCTTCCCACACACTACTGAGGTCCCTGACAGTGTAAAATGAATAAAGTGTAAAAATACGCCAATGTGTTGTTTTTTCCTTAATACTTGTCTTATTATTACTGTGGGAGAGTGCAATTCTCCAATCCAGAGTGAATACCAACAGAAGAATATCGCAGGGGATTTTGGCACATTTTGGGCCGCTACCCACACGGTTAGCTGTGTTGCTCATTCCATGAATACACGATCCTTACAAGTTGTACCTCGTTGTAAAGGTGACTAATCAGGCTTTCCAACGCTATAAAATATAATACCGATTGGTATTATTGAAGGGGAGGAATAGTATAGTTAGTATAGTTTACAAGAGTTTAGTATAGTAACAAAGTATTTGTACTTCGTTACTTCCCATCTCTGTTAAGGGGTTAGGGTTACACAATGATGAAAACATTGTTGCCAAATTATGCAGCTATTTAATAGTTGTGTATTTTATATTAAATGCACTTCTTGACAACCAGTCAAGAATCAGAATCAAAAAATGATGGTGTTGCCAGTACACAAACTAAGATAACACCACAGTAATTTTATTGAAAGCCTTAAAAAGTATGAAAAATTGTAAATTTCTATAAATTTAATAGCAATTCTTTAATCTGTACCAGAAAGAAACAATATTTTCAGCCAGTTGTTTAAAGGTCCCATGACATCAAATGTTGACTTTAGGAGGTTATTTAACATTAATATGAGTTCCCATAGCCTGCCTTTGGTCCCCAGTGGCTATACATTTCGATAGGTGTAAACCAAGCCAGGAGAGGATTTTTAAAACCGAGCGTTTCAGATTTCATTTTCTCAAAGGCGGAGAAGAAAAATCCTTTCCTTATGTCGTCATAAGGAGGAAGGTTACCTCCCCTTTCACTGCTTTGCCCGCACAGAGAATTTGGCCCACCAATGAGAAAATGAGCTACGACCGTGCGAGCGTGATATTGTTTTTTCCTCGAGACATCATGGCTTGCAAACGACGAAGGATGGCAGTTAGCCCCGCCTCTTTCTTCCTCATAGCATTTAAAGCTACAGACACAGAAACGGCACGTCCTGAGGAAAGCTCATTGTGGGACTGCTCGTAGTGGCTGTAATTCTGCACCAAGGCTGAATTTCGGGAAAGAGACTTCTGATACAGTATTAGGGGACCACTAATGCCTATATAAAAGCATCCAAAAACAGCATGTCATGGGATCTTTAAATGGTTAGGATGAATATAAAGTCTGTTTTTACAAATAATACATGGAGCAATGACGGAATTGCTCCATAAAACAGATAAACAGATTTATAATCTGGAACGCATGCACATGAGCTTTACGTCCTAAGAAATCACATAACTACTGCACAGTAAATATTTGTTACATTTCTCGACTTACACAAGATTGTGTCTGCCAAAAGGCATTACAGGACAGTTTTGATCTTAAACATGCAAAGTTAACACAAAATAAGATAATGTATAAATACCAGAACCAGAAGAACAGCGTGTGTTCTTTAGGGTCACAGACAGACATGCAGAGGTCATGCTGATACCTAATGATGCACAGTCTATTTCTGCATCTGTCGACTTTCTGCTCCAGGACATGTAGTGGCATCAGGCATTCCTTGCTTCTGATTGGCTATTTCATATTGGAGTTCAATTAAAGAGCTGCACACAAATGTGTTTGAGTTAGAAATCAGGCATGACAATTCTGAGTGTAACGACATCATCACAACATCTGTCTCTTGATGTCCCTCGTCATGGGCCAAAGTCTTCCTGCCATACCGCTAAGAAGCGCTGGAGTGCCCAACACAAACCTCAGGATGTGAACAAATGTCTTTCACTTCACTTTTGGTAAATTCTCCAGACCACCAGAAATAAATAAAAAGTGTTAAATATTTTTGTACCACCGTTGCCGCGGTGACAAAGTTAGTCCTCGGTTGCATTAATTACTAGAAGCCATTTTGGGTCAAAGACAGAGTCTCTATAGCACAGAGCTAGAGGAGTCTGTAGGCAGAGGAGGGCTATGTGCAGGGCTGAAGCGCACAGGCAGCAGGTCGTAGTGGGCAGGGATGTGGCTATTCCTCGGCAGGTCATAGGGGCTCTGGAAGTAGCCAGCTGCCACCAAGCCACCGGCCCGGTGGAGGGTGGTGACGGACGGCTCTGGGGACAGGAGAGAAGGAGGAGAGAGAAGGAAGAGAGAGAAGGAGAGGAAGAAAGAAAAGAAGGGACATTTTAAACTTTTATTCTCCGTCTTGCTTGTGTTGAAAGTCGTTCACTAGACTTGCTTGTGTTGAAAGTCGTTCACTAGACTTGCTTGCAGCTTGAAGCTAGGTCAAGTGCTGCTATTGTGCACAGCCCACCCCTTCACTCACCCTCGTTATACTAGCCTTAACACTAACCCTTCACTCACCCTGGTTATACTATCCCTAACACTAACCCTTCACTCACCCTCGTTATACTAGCCCTAACACTAACCTTCACTCACCCTCGTTATACTAGCCCTAACACTAACCTTCACTCACCCTCGTTATACTAGCCCTAACACTAACCTTCACTCACCCTCGTTATACTAGCCCTAACACTAACCTTCACTCACCCTCGTTATACTAGCCCTAACACTAACCCTTCACTCACCCTCGTTATACTAGCCCTAACACTAACCTTCACTCACCCTCGTTATACTAGCCCTAACACTAACCCTTCACTCACCCTCGTTATACTAGCCCTAACACTAACCTTCACTCACCCTCGTTATACTAGCCCTAACACTAACCTTCACTCACCCTCGTTATACTAGCCCTAACACTAACCTTCACTCACCCTCGTTATACTAGCCCTAACACTAACCTTCACTCACCCTCGTTATACTAGCCCTAACACTAACCTTCACTCACCCTCGTTATACTAGCCCTAACACTAACCTTCACTCACCCTCGTTATACTAGCCCTAACACTAACCTTCACTCACCCTCGTTATACTAGCCCTAACACTAACCTTCACTCACCCTCGTTATACTAGCCCTAACACTAACCCTCTACTCACCCTGGTTGTAGATGTTTCTGCTAGCTGCAGCAGGTTTAGAGGTGTTAGCATAGGTGAGGGCAGGGTGGATGAGGGCAGGGTGGGTGAGGGCAGGGTGGGTGAGGGCAGGGTGGGTGACCACAGTGGAGGAGCAGCAGGATAGGTCTGGGTGGTGCAGGTGGTGGACAGGAGACTTCATCTCCACGTAGCTGCTCTCTGAGGGCCGGGCGTAGCTGCTCTCTGAGGGCCGGGCGGCGGGCTCAGGGATGGTGGCGTAGGGGTTCTCACTGCCCTGGGAGCAGGAGCTGGACACGGAGCCCTTCATGTAGTCTGGGGAGGGGACACACACACACACGCACACGCACGAATGTACACACACACACACACTTGAGATAAGAATTAAGAGTGCAAAACTGAACTACTAAATCCAATAAAAATCTGTTTCAGTGATTTCTACAGTCTATGAAGACAATGCATGATTTAAAGAACAAAACTGAAGTGAACAGCCTTTAGGAAAGTAAGTCATCAGAAAAAAGTTATCTGGAGGATAAAGAACAATGGCGAACACAGGAGCACAGAGAAACAGCACTGAGAATCCAAGGAGAAGGCTGCAATAGGTGTGTGAGGATTAGAGTTAGGGTTAGAGTTAGGGGTAGGTTTTAATAATGAGGAAACACCCTGTGGGACCCCAGTGGGACCAATAATTACCCCCAAAAATACAAGCTTCAGAAATTAAAATAGAACAAAATTCAGGCTGCTCAAATTTATATGGTGAAATTTGTTCCCAAAAATTGGAACCAAAGAAATCTGGCACAAACTGTTTTAATTGAGCAGCCAGAATTTTGTTCTATTTCAATATTCGGTGGTGTTGAAATTTCAAGATTAAGTATTCGATGCCTTTTAAATTCAAAACATTGTCACTGATTTGTTTCCATACAGTAGTCATCGTGTGTGGTTAGGGTTAACCCTGAGTGGCAGCAGCTGCATTCCACACAGTAGTCATGGTGTGTGGTTAGGGTTAGGGTTAACCCTGAGTGGCAGCAGCTGCAGCAGCTCTTGCTCACTGTCTGAGCTTCTTCACGTCATTATTTCTTTCTTAATGTTATTATTGCGCGATTCAATGGCCCGCCGGCGGGTTGTAGCTTGTTAAGTTTTCTAAATCGCCCCCACCAAAATAATATTTTTAGACTACTACACATGCCATACATCATTGGTAAGCTACAAGTCTTGTGATTCTATTGACGTAAACCATCTCAAGTTTGAGTCCAAACTATCTAACCATGTAAAGTATTTCGTCCAAAACAATGTATAACATCCATAAATAGCCATGATCTTGTTGCATCATTCTGACTTTGCCAACTTAAGAGACCAGTCACTCACACACAATCGCTCATAACTCGGGTTAGCTTTGGAATATTTACGATATCTTGGTGTCAAAATGGCCACTACACTCTGACCTTTCGATTGACACCTCATTTGACCCAATAGGAGCTTCCATGCCCTGTCCATAGCCTTCTAAATCCAACCAGGTGGCTTCCAAAATCTGTGCGTCCTGCCCCCCCGCTCCCCCCCTCCGCTATTTGTTACCACAGCTTGCCCAGAGAGAGCCAGGAGAAACAACCTGCCCTTAAAGAGTGCTTGTAAGCACAGAGAAACGTTCACAGTCTGCCCAGAGTGGGTCTGGAAACCCCAAAGAAAGGTTACATATAGCACAGACCTTTCTAGAGACGGACCCCTTCTGGCTGATAGGTGAACATACCGATGGGAGGGGACACTGTACTGAACATACTGATGGTAGGGGACACCTGAGCATCGTACTGAACACACTCAGAGGGACACTGGAAGATATGGTACAAAAAGTCCTGATAGTCCCACAGCAGGGGTTCGTGGGAGTAAAAAAAGTCCAAACAAACCGCAAGTAAGAAAGGTAGCTCTGAGTAGGGGGTACCCCAGGGCTTCCGTAAAGAAGATGCGGCTGATCTGTTTGTTCAATGAATATAGCAACTGATGCAGAGGTGGCACCACAGGTCCAAAAGTGGTGGGGCAAAATTTGGGACATATTGGGAGCCTCTTTCGGGACCAGTCTATATTTTAATGAACAAGTCAACTTCTGTGTCCTATTTGTATTCTTTGTTAATTGACAATGGATAATTGTAAACATTCACATACATTTGGGTAACTTACACTTACACACAAGGCATGTCAAAATTATAGTTACAGTACATTATTGTACAGTACATGCCAAATTTCTGATTGGATTTTTTTCTCTGGGTCATGTGTCATCGTTTGGGTCATCGTTTCATCTATTTCATGTGGCAAACAAATGTAATCAGTGAGCTTAAAATAATACCACCTACCTAGCTAGTAAAAGGCAATGGGGTAAGGGAGCAGGGAGAGGGTTATAATGGATAGGGTAGGGGGGCAGAGACACACAGGAGACTAAGCTATTGGCTACAGAAGGAGCAAGGGGATTGGCTGAGGGGACTGGTTGAGGGTCTGTGAGAACAGGGATGATAGCCATCACTGCTGCAGGGGTTCAGGGCTGGAGTAGGGCTCAGTGGTAGAGCATTTGGATAAAAGCTAAATACATGATTATACTGTACCTTTGTAGCACTGCTCTACATGGTAGCTGTAACGTCTGTCCAAACAGTAAACACCTACAGAGTTCACACGGCTGTTAGAGCCTTGTTACAAGAAAGGCCTGGTTATAAATCATGGCATCACCTTTCTCTAGGAGCTTCAACTGAACACACTGAAAGTACTTATATGGTAATGATGGAGGTTGTAGGTGCTAGGGTGCAGGATATAGGGTGTAAGTTCTAGAAAAAGAGATAAGATCAATATCAAGCTAATGGAAGCCTGTACATGTTAGATTTGTGTTGCTGCAGTCTCAAAAGAGATTGTGAAATCCTTCACTGTTTTCTACACTGAAAGAAACTTCGATTTCGATTTTTTGTGTGTGGATAAAACAGGGAAAGATTTCACTGCTCTACCTGGAGGTGCTTTAAAAGTACAGGATGAGAAGTCACTTCAGTTACTGCGCTTGTAGTAGCTCACATAGGTTAGCAATCATTATTACATGGTTAGTTTATTTATTAGAGGTTTAGACAGGCCTCTAAGGATTAACAAGAGGAACAGGAGTTCCAGAGTTCCTGCTTTTGTTAAAGATGGAAACAGACTGGACCTGACAATTAGCTGATGGGCTATCTGATCGTCTTGGGTTGAAACTGACCCAGCTCGTTCAGGTTGTAGTAAGCTCCCCACTCAGGGGCACTGTTCCGGTACCTTCTCTTAGTCTTCACCTGGAAAACAACCACTGGGGTTTAATGTAGATTTCACTGAGACTTTTTATAACAACCATGATTATCAGTAACATCAATGAACTAAAACGGACCAATGGCTGACGTTGTTTAAAATATGAACAATAAAAACATTAACCAAATTATTTTTTTAATGTCTTTGTCAATGAGACAAATCAGGTCTTCGTCTCATCACCTTGGCGAACGTCTTCTTGTCGGGCCGAGTGTAGTGGCCCGCGTACGAGCAGGCGCCCAGAGTCAGGTAGCTGGGGTTGGAGCAGCTAGACAGGCTCCTGCTGGGAGACACACCTGGAGACCAGAGCACACATGAACACCTCACACCTGAAGAGCACACCTGAACACCTCACACCTGAAGAGCACACCTGAACACCTCACACCTGGAGAGCACACCTGAACACCTCACACCTGGAGCTCACACCTGAACACCTCACACCTGGAGCTCACCTGAACACCTCACACCTGAAGAGCACACCTGAACACCTCACACCTGGAGCTCACACTTGAACACCTCACACCTGGAGCTCACACCTGAACACCTCACACCTGGAGAGCACACCTGAACACCTCACACCTGGAGAGCACACCTGAACACCTCACACCTGGAGCTCACACCTGAACACCTCACACCTGGAGAGCACACCTGAACACCTCACACCTGGAGCTCACACCTGAACACCTCACACCTTGAGAGCACACCTGAACACCTCACACCTGAAGAGCACACCTGAACACCTCACACCTGGAGAGCACACTTGAACACCTCACACCTGGAGCTCACACCTGAACACCTCACACATGGAGAGCACACCTGAACACCTCACACCTGAAGAGCACACCTGAACACCTCACACATGGAGAGCACACCTGAACACCTCACACCTGGAGAGCACACCTGAACACCTCACACCTGGAGAGCACACCTGAACACCTCACACCTGGAGCTCACACCTGAACACCTCACACATGGAGAGCACACCTGAACACCTCACACCTGAAGAGCACACCTGAACACCTCACACATGGAGAGCACACCTGAACACCTCACACCTGGAGCTCACACCTGAACACCTCACACCCGAAGAGCACACCTGAACACCTCACACATGGAGAGCACACCTCAACACCTCACACCTGGAGCTCACCTGAACACCTCACACCTGAAGAGCACACCTGAACACCTCACACCTGGAGCTCACACTTGAACACCTCACACCTGGAGCTCACACCTGAACACCTCACACCTGGAGAGCACACCTGAACACCTCACACCTGGAGAGCACACCTGAACACCTCACACCTGGAGCTCACACCTGAACACCTCACACCTGGAGAGCACACCTGAACACCTCACACCTGGAGCTCACACCTGAACACCTCACACCTTGAGAGCACACCTGAACACCTCACACCTGAAGAGCACACCTGAACACCTCACACCTGGAGAGCACACTTGAACACCTCACACCTGGAGCTCACACCTGAACACCTCACACATGGAGAGCACACCTGAACACCTCACACCTGGAGAGCACACCTGAACACCTCACACCTGGAGAGCACACCTGAACACCTCACACCTGGAGCTCACACCTGAACACCTCACACATGGAGAGCACACCTGAACACCTCACACCTGAAGAGCACACCTGAACACCTCACACATGGAGAGCACACCTGAACACCTCACACCTGAAGAGCACACCTGAACACCTCACACATGGAGAGCACACCTGAACACCTCACACCTGGAGCTCACACCTGAACACCTCACACCCGAAGAGCACACCTGAACACCTCACACATGGAGAGCACACCTCAACACCTCACACCTGGAGCTCACACCTGAACACCTCACACATGGAGAGGAGGAATGTGTGTGTGTGTCTGATTTATAAACACAACCCCGCAGCCTGATGTGACCATTCATAGCTAAAATAATTTATGCTGGGAGAGACAGACATAGAGAGACAGAGAGAGACACAGGGAGAGAGACAGAGAGAGAAACATGGAGAGAGACAGATATGGAGAGATAGAGACAGGGAGGGAGGGGCAGGGAGAGGGAAATAGAGAAAGATAGATAGAAACAGGGAGAGAGGGGCTGAGAGAGTGTCTGGGAGGATGAGCAGGTTCCTCACCAGAGGAGGGCTGCTCCGTGTCTCCTGGCCGGGTGGGTGTGTAGGAGACGCAGGGTGTGTGTTCCTTTTCCTGCCGGCGGTGACGTCTCCACACGGCCAGAGCCAGCGAGGTGAGGATGAGGAGCAGGAGGAAGATGACCCCCAGCACAGCGCCCACAAACCGACGGGCCGACGCCAGCGCAGGACTGATCTTGGTGTACGGGTTCAGCTCCTCCATCCACACAGCAGCTACACGTTTTTAGAAGCATAACAATATTAATAAGAATAGATTGTTCATCTAGCCTTACGACTCATTCTAAAGCCTCGTTCAGAGGGCTGTTTTTAACCTCTTCATCTGCAGTTAAGGGTTCTATATTCAGAGGGCTGTTTTTAACCTCTTCATCTGCAGTTAAGGGTTCTATATTCAGAGGGCTGTTTTTAACCTCTTCATCTGCAGTTAAGGGTTCTATATTCAGAGGGCTGTTTTTAACCTCTTCATCTGCAGTTAAGGGTTCTATATTCAGAGGGCTGTTTTTAACCTCTTCATCTGCAGTTAAGGGTTCTATATTCAGAGGGCTGTTTTTAACCTCTTCATCTGCAGTTAAGGGTTCTATATTCAGAGGGCTGTTTTTAACCTCTTCATCTGCAGTTAAGGGTTCTATATTCAGAGGGCTGTTTTTAACCTCTTCATCTGCAGTTAAGGGTTCTATATTCAGAGGGCTGTTTTTAACCTCTTCATCTGCAGTTAAGGGTTCTATATTCAGAGGGCTGTTTTTAACCTCTTCATCTGCAGTTAAGGGTTCTATATTCAGAGGGCTGTTTTTAACCTCTTCATCTGCAGTTAAGGGTTCTAACATACGTTTTTAACAAGCATAAATGGATGTAGGATTAGAGTTGGGGTCATCCTCTCACCCTGGTCACAGCGGATGCCCTTGTAGCCGGTGCTGCAGTAGCAGGTTCCAGTCACGTAGTCACAGCTGGCATTGTTCATACACTCACACAGCTGCTGGCAGCCATAGCCAAACAGTCCCGCTGGACACTCTGTACACGCACGCACAGTTAGTAACACCAACACACTGTGGATACACACTCGCTCACACTACACACTCACTCACTTGGACACTCACTCACTCTCTCAGACACATACTCACTCGGACACACACTGACTCACTTGGACACACACGCACACACTCTCTCAGACACACACTCTCTCAGACACACACTACACACACACTCTCTCAGACACACACTCTCTCGGACACACACTCTCTCAGACACACACTCTCTCAGACACACACTCACTCGGACACACACTCACACACTCTCTCAGACACACACTCACTCGGACACACACTACACACACACTCTCTCAGACACACACTCTCTCAGACACACACTACACACACTCTCAGACACACACTCTCTCAGACACACACTCACTCGGACACACTACACACTCACCCTCTCAGACACACACTCTCTCAGACACTCCCTCACTCACTCTGTTCACAGCTGGGTCCTATGAATCCGGTCCTGCAGGAGCAGACTCCGCTGATGTGATCGCAGTCAGCTCCATTCTGGCAGCGACATGCCTGCGCACACGCATCCCCATAGAAACCTGGGGGACAACCTGGGCCAGACAGGTGAGAGTGGCGAGAGGTGAGAGAGAAGAGAGAAGTGAGGGAGTTGAAAGGTGGGCGGTGTGTGTGTTTCTTATGGTTGGTGCAGTACGGTCCATGTGTGTGTGTGTGTGTGTGTGTGTGTGTGTGTCTTATGCTGGGTGCAGTACGGTCCATGTGTGTGTGTGTGTGTGTGTGTGTGTGTGTGTGTCTTATGCTGGGTGCAGTACGGTCCATGTGTGTGTGTGTGTGTGTGCGTCTCACGCTGGGTGCAGTACGGTCCATTCCAGCCTGCGCTACAGCTGCAGTGTCCGTCTGTAGTGCTGCACTGGGCCTCGTTATGACAGCTGCACATGTGGAGGCAGTAAGGACCCCAGGAACCTGCAGGACACACTGCAACACACACACACACACACACATCACACACACTGCAACACACACACACACATCACACACACTGCAACACACACACACACATCACACACACTGCAACACACACACACACATCACACACGCTGCAACACACACACACACATCACACACGTTGCAACACACACACACACATCACACACGCTGCAACACACACACACACACACATCACACACACTGCAGGACACGCTGTAACACACACACATCACACACACTGCAGGACACGCTGGAACACACACACACACATCACACACACTGCAGGACACCCTGCAACACACACACACACACACTGCAGGACACGCTGGAACACACACACAACACACACAACACACGCATGATCCCAACATGGACACACACACCAATGTAAGCACACACTTCACACATTCATAAACACACATATGACTCATGATATGTTTAGGGTTTTCTCTCTATGAGGAAGAGGTTGATCATTGGGGCAACAGAACAACGTGCTTACTGTTTACAACCTTGATGAGGTGAAGGGATGAAGAGAAACAGACGATAGAGAGAGGAAGGGAGAGAGAGAGAAAGACAAAGAGAGAGGGAGACGGAGATGGAGAGAGAGACAGTGTGTACCTTGGGAGCAGGAGAGAGAGAGAGAGAGAGAGAGAGAGAGAGAGAGAGAGAGAGAGAGAGAGAGAGAGAGAGAGAGAGAGAGAGAGAGAGAGAGAGACCTTGGGAGCAGTCTTCTCCTTGCCAGCCAGGGTAGCACTGGCAAGATCCATCGATGGGGTTGCAGGTGCTGTTGTTGGTGCACACACACACCTCAGCACAGTCCTTCCCAAACCTGCCACTTGGACACACTGAACACATACACACAAACAAACACGGTGTGTATGTGTGTGTATGTGCATATGTGTGCATGTGTGTGTATTTGGTGTGTGTGTGTATGTGCATATGTGTGTGTGTATGTGCGTGTGTGACCTTGGTTGCAGAGGGAGCCGGTGTATCCAGGGAGACACTCGCAGAGTCCGCTGGTGTGGTGGCATGGCCCGTCGCTATGGAGACACGGGGGGCAGGTCAGGCTGCAGCGCTGGCCGTAGAACCCTTGAGAACATTCTGGAAGGCCACGGCAACACACCGGTAACGCAACGGAGATGCCACGGCAACGCCACAGAGACGCCAGGATCAAACAGGGGAAATGTGTTTAGAACAGATCTCATAAATGCTATAGTCCCAATTAACCAACGGGGCAAAGTACAAAAAATAGAAGTTAAAAGGATTAAACTCCTTTTACATTTTATACTGTACACACAACAGCAAGCAGGGTACTGTACACTGTACATGGTGGCCATACATGTATGTGTGTGTGTGTATGTGTATATATATATGTGTGTGTGTGTGTTTCTCTTACTGCGCTGGCAGGAGGAGCCTCGGTACCCAGGAGCACACACACACCTGCCGTCCTGCGGGAAGCAGGAGCCTTCGTCTCCACAGTCACACCTGGAGGAGCATCCGGAGCCCCAGCGGCCCCCCTCACACACACCCTCACACTGCACTCCTACACACACACACACGCACCATACACACACACAACACACACACACAGGGAGGGGGGGCACATGACACAAACTGTGGTTATTTATTCACACACTGATATATTGCTTCCACATAGATACTGTATATTATCAGGGGCCGTTTAGGAAATAATTCAGACTGTCTTTACACAAACCCAAATGAAACACATACACGCATCCATACTACTAAAAACTCACATCCGTCTATGTGAAATGCTCGCATAGAAGCATGTGAAACACATTCACACACTCATAAATGAATGCCTTCCGGATATAGTGAAAATGTTCTCACACTCTTACATTATCAAAGCTTCTTACTCATCCTTATGAGACTTGAGCGTTTCATATATGAGTGAATATATGAATGTGTTTCACATGTGTCTGTGCCAGCATTTCATATGTATGTAAATGTTCAGTAGTATTAATGTGTGTAAACATTTCACATGTGAATGAGTTTTCATATTCCGTTTTGTGCTTTACGGAGACATGGCTGAGTGAACTGATCCCAGACTCTGCGCTACAGCTAGCAGGTTTCAAACTGCTGAGAGCGGATCGTGACCCTGTGCTCTCTGGAAAAACGAAAGGCGGTGGTATTTGTTTTTACATTAACAGTGGCTGGTGTGAAGATGTGACAGTGATTCTGCAGCACTGTTCTCCTGATCTGGAATCATTTTTTATTAACTGTAGATCTTTTTACTCGCCACGAGAGTTTGCATCATTCATTCTGGTTGGCGTCTAACTACATGCCTCCGCAGGCTAGCGTCAACGAGGCTCAACGTGTGCTCGCCAGCCAGATACTGAGTGTGGAGCATGAAAATCCGGATTCCTTGGTTATTGTGCTAGGCGACTTTAACAAAGGCAATCTCACTCAAGAACTCCCCAAATACAGACAATTCATCAAATGCCCTACCAGAGAAGGAAACACCTTGGATCACTGATACTCTACAATCAGCAAAAGATACCATGCGGTCCCCCGAGCAGCACGGGGCCACTCTGACCACGCCATGGTCCACCTGATTCCTGCATACAGGCAGAAGCTAAAGCGCTGTAAGCCTGCTGTGAGGACATCAAAACAGTGGACCAGTGAAGCTATGGAGGATCTGCGGGCGTGCTTGGACTGCACTGACTGGGACATGTTCACGACTGCTACCAATAGTCTGGATGAGCTCACAGAGGCTGTGACATCATACATCAGCTTCTGTGAGGACTGCTGTATACCAACACGCACCAGGGTAAGCTACAACAACGACAAACCCTGGTTTACAGCTAAACTCAGAAGGTTGAGGTCAGAGAAAGAGGCCGCGTTTAGGAGTGGGGACAAAGACAGTTTCAAGGAGTTTAAGAACAGGTTTAGCAAGGCGGTGAGGGAGGCTAAACGACTGTACTCGGAGAGACTAAAACACCAATTCTCTGCAAACGACCCTGCTTCTGTCTGGAGAGGGCTTAGGCAGATTACCAACTACAAGCCCAGAGCCCCCCACTCCACTAACGACTCCCGCCTGGCCAACAACCTGAATGAGTTCTACTGCAGATTTGAAAGACAATTGGACAGTCCTGAACTACCCCTTCCCACCCAGGAGGCCTCCCACCCCCCCCCTCTACAGTGACGACTCTCTCCATTCAGGAGGGTGAAGTTAACAGACTTTTCAAGAGGCAGAATCCCCGCAGGGGATTCTCTAATGACTTCTTGCTTAAAACACACTGCTTTTTGCACTGCATTACAAAATGGTATCTTGTACATTTGTATTTTTTTGTAATATTTGTATTTTTGTATTTTTATATTGTAATTTACGGCAACTTATATTTTATTTTATTGTATATTTAATTCTATTCTAATCCCACTTAGTACTGCTAGTTTATGTACCCTTAGTATAGATAGTCCACATATTTAAATTTTAGGTATATGTTTATTGTATGCACCTTCCTGCCAAAGCAAATTCCTTGTCTGTGCAAACTTTCATGGCGAATAAATCCCATTCTGATTCTGATTCTGATATGTGTCTATACCAACAGTCTGAATTATTTCCTAAACGGCTCCTCATAGTATATCTATACATACATTATATACACGTATAGATGGCTATATATGTATGACATAAATACACACACCACTGACCTGTCCAGCCAGCCAGACAGTGACAGGTCCCAGTCACAGGGTCACAACTGTCGGCATGGATACAGTCACAGTTCTCTCGGCAGTCCAGCCCGTAGGTACCATCCTGAAAACAGAACACATCCAGAACATTCTGGGAACTGGTGAGACGGGGAGTGGAGTCTACAGGTACAGCTAGAGACCACCTGGCAGCAGTCTGCACCCTGGAGAAACTTCAGAATCACACATCTGACGTTACTGGCAACATTCCCTCAGGATTCAGGACAGGGGTGACAGAGTCAGGAGAGGTGTGACAGAGTCAGGAGAAGTGTGACAGAGTCAGGAGAGGTGTGACAGAGTCAGGAGAGGTGTGACAGAGTCAGGAGAGGTGTGACAGAGTCAGGGAAGGTGTGACAGAGTCAGGAGAGGTGTGACAGAGTCAGGAGAGGTGTGACAGAGTCAGGAGAAGTGTGACAGAGTCAGGGAAGGTGTGACAGAGTCAGGAGGGGTGTGACAGAGTCAGGAGAGGTGTGACAGAGTCAGGAGAAGTGTGACAGAGTCAGGGAAGGTGTGACAGAGTCAGGAGGGGTGTGACAGAGTCTGGAGAGGTGTGACAGAGTCTGGAGAGGTGTGACAGAGTCAGGAGAGGTGTAACAGAGTCAGGAGAGGTGTGACAGAGTCTGGAGAGGTGTGACAGAGTCTGGAGAGGTGTGACAGAGTCAGGAGAGGTGTGACAGACTCACAGGACAGGGGATGTGGCAGTACTGGTCCCTCCAGCCGGGGCCGCAGGTACAGGAGCCTGTGACGGGGTCACATGCAGCGCCGTTGGCACACAGACACGTCTGGTTACAGCTCAGCCCCCAGGTCCCACTGGGACAGGATAGGCTGCAGTCCATACCCTGCCAACCTGGAGGAGAGGAGAGATAAAGAGTGTGCTGTTGAAAACAACTTCTTCTACGAGTGAAAACCTTGCAAAAACCTCTATTCATCTCTGCTACTGACTGACCTGATATTATGCACCATATATTGAATTTCTCTCATTCAAATTTGTAATACATAAACTGTCTATTATAGGATAGTAGCTCACTTAGGTTAGGAATTATTATAACAGGTTCGGTTTATTATAGGTTTAGACAGACCTCCAGGGATTGTTAAGAGGAACAGAATGAACTTGAAATGGGACTATAGCATGAAACCATCTATGATCAAGCAGAATAAACCATGTAAATGGAGCAGTATCTTTGTTGCTATGGTGAACTATCATCAGAGATGCCTCAATATTTAAAGACACTGATAGAAGTGTGCGAGGAAATAAAGTCTACCCTTGTCAAACCCAGACGTCTGGATATAATCACCAAGCATCCCAGAGACACATCAATATTTAAAGACCGACAGAGTAAACTGACCCTTTTGACTTTGTGGGTTTATCTCTAGACAGAGTGAGATGCTGAGAGCTCCTCATGTTAGTGTTGGAGCCTGGTTCAAATAAATAAAGTAGTATCACCCTGAGGGCAATCTGATTGGTGGAGGGTATTGTAGTTCTATGTAATGTAGTTCCTGTGATGGGTTCTTTGGCCTGTGTGCGCAGCACATGTATTGAGCATGCTGATCCTTGCTTACGATGTAGTAAAGACAAAGGGAGTGGAGGGGCATGCGGTACCTGCTGTGCAGACGCAGGAGCCGTCTACATGTTAGCAGGAGGAGAGTTACCTGCTGTGCAGACGCAGGAGCCGTCTACATGTGAGCAGGAGGAGAGTTACCTGCTGTGCAGACGCAGGAGCCGTCTACATGTGAGCAGGAGGAGAGGTTGCTGCAGGTGCAGGACCAGCTGCAGTTCATCCCGTACAGACCATCCGGACAGCGGGCGGAGCAGTCCTCACTCTGCCAGGAAAACACGTCAGTCTACACCACAATCCTCCACACACACACACACACACCACCCTTGTCAGATTTACGACCCTCCACACACACACAACACCCCTGTCAGATTTAATCAACCAATTCATTCCTTACTGGGTATAGTCTCATGGTTTTCCTCAGTGGTGGAGCGTCAAATCCCCCCCTCTACGCCACAAAAGCGTCTACTAAATTATTACATTATTATTCTAATTATACAACAAATATCGTCTTTACACTCGCATCTTGACTGTCTCCGGCAGGGCGAAGACACAAGCTTGTGTGTGTATGTGTGTGTGTATGTGTGTGTACCGTGTATCCAGGAGCACAGATGCAGGCCCCGGTGATGCTGTCACAGTCCGACCCGTTTGCACAGTCGCATGGCTCCTTGCAGCCATGGCCGTGGTAACCAGATGAGCAGGTTTCATTGCAGTGAAGCCCCGCCCACCCAGCAGAGCACAAACACTCACCCGTCAACGGATTACAGCTGTAGGAGGAGAGGAGAGAAAAGAGGAGAGGAGAGAAAAGAGGAGAGGAGGGAACTCTAACAGCACTGACAGGGAACTTCTACAAACTGTGAAATGTTGTGCCACTCTTGTGTTAGTCTACAGTGTATTAATGTTCTGCCACTCTTCAGCATCAGGATTTTAGATAATATGTATATGGACCAGGGCTGCTTTAAAAAGGGTTAGTTAGGGTTAGGGTTAATGTTGCCCCCAAAAATCTGTTTGGAGCTGTAAAATATATTTGAGCCTTAGGATGAAAGTTTTTGACAGGCTGTTTACAGACATAATAGGTCATGCCATGACTGGCAGCACTAACCTGAGGGTGTTGTCGGAGTTACAGGGGCAGGACCTGTCACAGCTGCGTCCATAGAGCCCAGAGCGGCAGAGCCGGGCCTCACAGCGGGGCCCCTGGAAGCCCTCGTCACACAGACATTCCCCCGTCACCGGGTGGCAAGATGCTCCGTTCTGACAAACACACGGAAGAGCACACTGGGGGCCGAAGGAGCCGGACACACACTCCTCCTCACACCTGGGGAGCGGGGAGGGGAGGAGGGGAAGAGCAGGGAGGGGAGGAGGGGGGAGGTGAGCAGGGGAGGGGAGGAGGGGAGGGGGGAGGGTAGGGAGGGAGGGGAGGAGGGGAAGAGCAGGGAGGGGAGGAGGGGGGAGGTGAGCAGGGGAGGGGAGGAGGGGAGGAGGGGAGGGGAGGAGGGGGGAGGTGAGCAGGTGAGGGGGAAGGGGGTGGGGAGCAGGGGAGGGGGGAGGGGATCAGAGGAAAGGAGGGAGGGGCAGGGGAGAGTAGGAAGGGGCAGGGGAGAGGTGAGGTGAGGTAAGGGAAGGAGGTAAGGGAGGGGAGGGAAAGAGTTGATGGAGGGTAGGGAAGGAGGTGAGGGAAGGAGGTGAAGGAAGGGGGTCAGGGAGGGGAGGGAAGGAGGTAAGTGAATGAGATGACGGAGGGGAGGGAAGGGAAGGAGGTGAGGGAAGGAGGGAAAGGAAGGTGATGAAAGAGGGGAGGGAAGATAAGGTAAGGAGGTGAGGGAAGGATGTGAGGGAAGGAGGTAAGGGAAGGTGAGGGAAGGAGGGAAGGGAAGGTGAGGGTAACCGAGTTCAAAACTGTTCGCAATAATAAAAAACACAAGAAATCAATAATTTTCCAATCTTAAATCTAAAGTGTGTACTTCATGGCCGCAATACGAATCAAAGGCTGCATGGGCTTAAGATGCCCGTCGGAATTGATTCACCCTCCTCTGTACACAACACTGCACTAGCACTGTTTACCTGTCTCCTCTGTGTGTTTACTTGTCTCCTCTGTGTGTTTACCTGTCTCCTCTGTGTGTTTACCTGTCTCCTCTGTGTTTACCTGTCTCCTCTATGTGTTTACCTGTCTCCTCTGTGTTTACCTGTCTCCTCTGTGTGTTTACCTGTCTCCTCTGTGTTTACCTGTCTCCTCTGTGTGTTTACCTGTCTCCTCTGTGTTTACCTGTCTCCTCTGTGTGTTTACCTGTCTCTGTGTGTTTGCCTGTCTCTCCTGTGTGTTTACCTGTCTCTGTGTGTTTGCCTGTCTCTCCTGTGTGTTTACCTGTCTCCTCTGTGTGTTTACCTGTCTCCTCTATGTGTTTACCTGTCTCTGTGTGTTTACCTGTCTCTGTGTGTTTACCTGTCTCCTCTGTGTGTTTACCTGTCTCCTCTGTGTGTTTACCTGTCTCTGTGTGTTTACCTGTCTCCTCTATGTGTTTACCTGTCTCTGTGTGTTTACCTGTCTCTCCTGTGTGTTTACCTGTCTCTGTGTGTTTACCTGTCTCCTCTACGTGTTTACCTGTCTCTGTGTGTTTACCTGTCTCTCCTGTGTGTTTACCTGTCTCTCCTGTGTGTTTACCTGTCTCTGTGTGTTTACCTGTCTCTCCTGTGTGTTTACCTGTCTCTGTGTGTTTACCTGTCTCTCCTGTGTGTTTACCTGTCTCCTCTATGTGTTTACCTGTCTCTGTGTGTTTACCTGTCTCTGTGTGTTTACCTGTCTCTGTGTGTTTACCTGTCTCTGTGTGTTTACTTGTCTCCTCTGTGTGTTTACTTGTCTCCTCTGTGTGTTTACCTGTCTCCTCTGTGTGTTTACTTGTCTCCTCTGTGTGTTTACCTGTCTCCTCTGTGTGTTTACCTGTCTCCTCTGTGTTTACCTGTCTCCTCTATGTGTTTACCTGTCTCCTCTGTGTTTACCTGTCTCCTCTGTGTGTTTACCTGTCTCCTCTGTGTTTACCTGTCTCCTCTGTGTGTTTACCTGTCTCCTCTGTGTTTACCTGTCTCCTCTGTGTGTTTACCTGTCTCTGTGTGTTTGCCTGTCTCTCCTGTGTGTTTATCTGTCTCTGTGTGTTTGCCTGTCTCTCCTGTGTGTTTACCTGTCTCCTCTGTGTGTTTACCTGTCTCCTCTATGTGTTTACCTGTCTCTGTGTGTTTACCTGTCTCTGTGTGTTTACCTGTCTCCTCTGTGTGTTTACCTGTCTCCTCTGTGTGTTTACCTGTCTCTGTGTGTTTACCTGTCTCCTCTATGTGTTTACCTGTCTCTGTGTGTTTACCTGTCTCTCCTGTGTGTTTACCTGTCTCTGTGTGTTTACCTGTCTCCTCTACGTGTTTACCTGTCTCTGTGTGTTTACCTGTCTCTCCTGTGTGTTTACCTGTCTCTCCTGTGTGTTTACCTGTCTCTGTGTGTTTACCTGTCTCTCCTGTGTGTTTACCTGTCTCTGTGTGTTTACCTGTCTCTCCTGTGTGTTTACCTGTCTCCTCTATGTGTTTACCTGTCTCTGTGTGTTTACCTGTCTCTGTGTGTTTACCTGTCTCTGTGTGTTTACCTGTCTCTGTGTGTTTACTTGTCTCCTCTGTGTGTTTACCTGTCTCCTCTGTGTGTTTACCTGTCTCCTCTGTGTGTTTACCTGTCTCCTCTGTGTGTTTACCTGTCTTCTCTGTGTGTTTACCTGTCTCCTCTGTGTGTTTACCTGTCTCCTCTGTGTGTTTACCTGTCTCCTCTGTGTGTTTACCTGTCTCCTATGTGTCCAGCGCTGCACTGGCAGAGCCCGCTGATATGGTCACACAGGCCTGAGTTCTGGCACAAACATGGCTGGCTGCAGCTGACACCATAGCTGCCAAATGCACATGGCTGTGCACACATTGGGCCCTGAATAGAGTACAGTAAAATATAATTTAACAGGTCACATACACATTAATTGTATACATTCACTAAAACCTAAAAGGGTATTAATGCATTTAGTAATGACGACCTGTTCCACTCACACTAGATGAATCAGTTAATAAACCGAGACATGAAGCAGGGGAGGATACAGAGATAACCCTAACCCTATACAGCTGAACGTCGGCTAATGGAATACTTCACAAGGAGACAAACAACCCAGCAGGTTAGAGGTCTAACCCTAACCTCCAGCCTGCAGGAGAGGATGGACCTCCAGCCTGCAGGAGAGGGGAAGAGGCTGATGTGTGTGTGGGTCGTACCATCCAGCCTGGGGGGCAGGAGCACACCCCAGTCACGTGATGGCACGTTCCACCGTTCTGACAGGGACAACGCTGCTCACACTGGGTGCCATGGTTACCATCAGGACAGGGTTCACCACAGCTGAGTGAGAGAAAGAGAGAGAGAGAGAGAGAGAGAGAGAGAGAGAGAGAGAGAGAGAGAGAGAGAGAGAGAGAGAGAGAGAGAGAGAGAGAGAGAGAGAGGAGAAACAAAGTGAGAATGGTGCTGGTGAGACGGCATGTGTCTGTGTGTTTAAGTGTTAGTGTGCACGTGTTAGTGTGCATGTGTTAGTGTGTATGTGTGTGTTCACCAGCACTCACGTGGGCCCGGTGTACCCTGGAGCACACACACACTGCCCGGTGTCGTGCCGGCACGTCGCTCCGTTCAGACAGTGGCACTCCAGCAGGCAGCCATTACCGTATCGACCGGGCTGGCAAGTGTTCTCACAGCGCCAGCCCTGGTAGCCCTCCGTGCACACACACGCCCCTGTGATGGGGCTGCACTGGGCACCATGGCGACACTGGCAGCGGTTACTGCAGTGGGGGCCCCAGAGGCCCTGCTCACAGCCTGCAGCCACACACAGTCATCATTATTAGACATCTGAACACTCTCAGCTCAGTTACTAATGATGTCACTAATGACGTCACTGATCACGTCACTAACAACGTGATTGGTTGAGTTGAAGAGTTGAATGAAGGTATCAGGGTTAGGCGTTGAAGTTGGGGTAGGGGTCAGGTTAGGGTCAAGGTTTCTAAGATATTGCTGGACAGATTATCTGACAGGCAGGCAGAGGAGATGCAGGGTTAGGAGACTGAGGAGACAGTCAGGAAAATAAAAACAAACATCCAGACAAGAAAAATAGTATTTTGTTTACCTCCAACTCTCCTCAGTCAGGGACATTACTGGCTAGCTCTGTTAAACCCCATCCACACCTCTCTTGCTCCACTCTTTCTACCTTTCCCCCCCCCCCACTCTCTCTCTCTCTTTCTATCCATCTCCTTATCCAGTTCTTCTTGAGAGTACATTTACCTGACCTCCACCCTGACCCGGGTCCCCAGGTTCACATCGTAATGAAATCTGGTAAACAGCAGATGGAACTGAAGAGCAATAATCTAAATTACGTCTCCAAGGACCTGTTTGTCCCAGAGCTGGTGTCACGTATGGACACAAACACACACACATACCCTCTACCTCCCACTCTGAGGAACACCTGAGTGTGAGTGAATGAGTGAGTGAGTGTGTCAGTGAGTGAGTGTGTGAGTGAGTGAGTGAGTGTGTGAGTGAGTGTCTCACCGCTGGAGCAGTCCCTGCCCCCCCAGCCTGGCTCACACTGGCAGGTATCTGGAGAAACACAGCGGCCGTGAGCACACTCCTCTGTACACCTGGCTGTAGGAGAAAGCACACATACACACACAATCTTTTAAAGATACATTTAGTATTTATCTTTTGTATTTATTTCTGATATATGATACATGATAATTACACCTGAACATGATAACTACATCGGAATATGATAAATACACCTGAACAGGAACATGGTAACTACACCTGAACAGGAACATGGTAACTACACCTGAACAGGAACATGGTAACTACACCTGAACAGGAACATGGTTCTGAACAAGTTCTGTCCTCAGCCCTGCACACATGAAGTCCTCTCCAGCATACATAGGCTTCTTTTAAAAACATGTGGCTTTGAAAATGGCAAAATCATTAAAAAACTCTCTTTATCCTCCAACTTATTAAAAGAGAAACGTAAAACAAACTTTTCCAATACAATTGCACACACACCCAAACACACACACACACACACACAGACACACAGACACACACACACACAGAGAGACTCTCTGTCTATCTTCCACTCTTTCAGTAAACTATAAACACAGAGGATAGTTGATGAATCGTTAAACGCTGAATAGTTTAATCCTCCAGACTAGACTCAGGGCAGAGACTACCACACAAGAGGATGAAACCACCAGACACCAACAATAATTAACTCATTAATGGACGTCCTTTAATTCCTGTTGCTGTCTGAGTGTGCTGAACTGTTGCGGTCGGAGCTGAACTGGTCTGCTAATCCTCTCTGGTGAGCCTAAGGTGGATAAGAAGGATATTCACACCGTTCTAATTACCTTTCTAATTACACAGTAAAGAATTTCCGTCCGTGTCTGTTTACTATGTGAAGACATCAATGGATGTTGTTCTCTCTCTCTCTCTTCTCTTCTCTTCTCTCTCTCTTCTCTCTCTCTCTCTCTCTCTCTCTCTCTCTTCCTCTCTCTCTCTCTCTCTCCATCTCCCTCCCTCCTTTCTCTCTCTCTCTCCCTCTCTCTCTCTCTCTCTCTCTCTCTCTCTCTCTCTCTCTCTCTCTCTCTCTCTCTCTCTCCCTCTCTCTCTCTCTCTCTCTCTCTCTCTCTCTCTCTCCCGCTCTCTCTCTCTCTCTCTCTCTCTCTCTCTCTCTCTCTCTCTCTCTCTCTCTCTCTCTCTCTCTCTCTCTCTCTCTCTCTCTCTCACTCTCTCTCTCTCATTGTCTTCTGAGTGACGGCACCCACAAAACAGTTTGAAGTTACTTTTAAGAAGCATAATTCAGAGCTAGGAGTTCTGAAAAGTGGAAGAGACAGAAATAAGGAACAGAAATCCCTCTAATTCTGTTTATATTCTGGTCTCTGCGATCAAAAATCGATCTTCTCTTCTTCTCCAAAATTGTTACAGCCGACACTACCTCTGTATTCTAATATCTTACATTACATTTACATTTAGTCATTTAGCAGACGCTCTTATCCAGAGTGACTTATAGTAAGTACAGGGACATTCCCCGAGGCAAATAGGGTGAAGTGCCTTGCCCAAGGACACAACGTCATTTGGCACAAGTTCTGAGACTAACTGGTATTACTGTAAATTAAAGTACTGTAGTGAAATTAACCCTAACCCCAGGGTAATCACCCAACCCCAGTGTGATTATCCCAGGGAATTCAGTTATACAGTCCTGGCTCCTTAACCTTCCCTAGTCACCGGGCCCCTTCCCCGGTAACCAGGCCCCTCCCTATATCATACATCATCCTCCCTTTCCCTTCATCCTCCTCCCCTTCCATCCTCTTTCTCTTCTCATCTTCCTTCATCCCCCTCCTTGCCTTTAAGGCACGCTTACAATGGACTTCAATCCTTTCATCACCATTCATCTTCTCAATGAATCTTTAGATGCGTGGTTGAATAACCAGGACACCACTAACCCAGAAGACACAAGGATCTGAGTGCCTCCATGAGCTCTACACACTAACCCCACAGTATATAGCATATACACTATATACACTAACACTGAGATACAGTATATAGCATATACACTATATACACAAACACTGAGATACAGTATATAGCATATACACTATATACACTAACACTGAGATACAGTATATAGCATATACACTATATACACTAACACTGAGATACAGTATATAGCATATACACTATATACACTAACACTGAGATACAGTATATAGCATATACACTATATACACTAACACTGAGATACAGTACATAGCATATACACTAACACTGAGATACAGTACATAGTCTATACACTATATACACAAACACTGAGATACATTATATAGCATATACACTAACACTGAGATACAGTATATAGCATATACACTATATACACTAACACTGAGATACAGTATATAGCATATACACTATATACACTAACACTGAGATACAGTATATAGTCTATACACTATATACACTAACACTGAGATACAGTATATAGACTATACACTATATACACTAACACTGAGTTACAGTATATAGCATATACACTATATACACTAACACTGAGATACAGTATATAGTCTATACACTATATACACTAACACTGAGATACAGTATATAGTCTATACACTATATACTGTCCCTGTACTTACTGTAAGTTGCTCTGGATAAGAGCGTCTGCTAAATGACTAAATGTAATGTATAGACACTAACACTGAGATACAGTATATAGTCTATACAATATATACACTAACACTGAGATACAGTATATAGTCTATACACTATATACACTATATACACATTTCACAGTCTTTTGGCCTTTATTTGAGCGCATTATTTGAGCGCATTTTTTTAGCTTTAAGTAAAATAAACATAGCTGTTTTTCAATTGGTAAAACGTTGTCTAGTGAAGATGTCTCTTATTTTTCAGCCCCTTACGTTTCTTAGCCTGGTTTTCGATCATTATACAGTATAGTCTCTACTAGCTAGCTTTCAATCTGTGTCAATGGCGTGTGTAAGCGAGACAAAGGGGCGTGGTAAGGGCTGCACTGACGTTCATTTGGAATAGACCAACCGGCCTGGGGAAAGGGGGGCCGGCCAACCGTGTCGCTCAATCTTCTGCCAACATTTTGTTAGTAGTTATTATAGCATTATAGTAATTATAAGGCAAGCGGCCCTCCGGCCCAGAAGTGTCTCAGCCCACCAGGAGTTCTCCCGGTGCTCCCGATGGCCAGTCCGCTACTGGTATATAGTGTATACAGTATATACACTAACACCGAGATACAGTATATAGCGTATACAGTATATACACTAACACTGACAGAGTTGAATGTTCTGGAAAGTGTTAAGACCTATGGTTGAGTGCTATATGCTTTCATTTGTTCAAAATATTGATGCCAAAAGCTCTAATGTGTCTTATTAGTTCAAGAGGCAGCAAAACCTGTTAAAGGGACATGGGCAGGTGACTAGAGGGACATGGGCAGGTGACTAGAGGGACATGGGCAGGTGACTAGAGGGACATGGCCAGGTGACTAGAGGGACATGGCCAGGTGACTAGAGGGACATGGGCAGGTGACTAGAGGGACATGGGCAGGTGACTAGAGCGACATGGGCAGGTGACTAGAGCGACATGGGCAGGTGACTAGAGGGACATGGGCAGGTGACTAGAGGGACATGGGCAGGTGACTAGAGCGACATGGGCAGGTGACTAGAGCGACATGGCCAGGTGACTAGAGGGACATGGGCAGGTGACTAGAGGGACATGGGCAGGTGACTAGAGGGACATGGGCAGGTGACTAGAGGGACATGGCCAGGTGACTAGAGGGACATGGGCAGGTGACTAGAGCGACATGGCCAGGTGACTAGAGGGACATGGGCAGGTGACTAGAGGGACATGGACAGGTGACTAGAGGGACATGGGCAGGTGACTAGAGGGACATGGGCAGGTGACTAGAGGGACATGGGCAGGTGACTAGAGGGACATGGGCAGGTGACTAGAGGGACATGGGCAGGTGACTAGAGCGACATGGCCAGGTGACTAGAGGGACATGGGCAGGTGACTAGAGGGACATGGGCAGGTGACTAGAGGGACATGGCCAGGTGACTAGAGCGACATGGCCAGGTGACTAGAGGGACATGGGCAGGTGACTAGAGGGACATGGGCAGGTGACTAGAGCGACATGGGCAGGTGACTAGAGGGACATGGGCAGGTGACTAGAGGGACATGGCCAGGTGACTAGAGGGACATGGGCAGGTGACTAGAGCGACATGGCCAGGTGACTAGAGGGACATGGGCAGGTGACTAGAGGGACATGGGCAGGTGACTAGAGGGACATGGGCAGGTGACTAGAGGGACATGGGCAGGTGACTAGAGCGACATGGCCAGGTGACTAGAGGGACATGGGCAGGTGACTAGAGGGACATGGGCAGGTGACTAGAGGGACATGGCCAGGTGACTAGAGCGACATGGCCAGGTGACTAGAGGGACATGGGCAGGTGACTAGAGGGACATGGGCAGGTGACTAGAGGGACATGGCCAGGTGACTAGAGGGACATGGGCAGGTGACTAGAGCGACATGGGCAGGTGACTAGAGGGACATGGGCAGGTGACTAGAGGGACATGGCCAGGTGACTAGAGGGACATGGGCAGGTGACTAGAGCGACATGGCCAGGTGACTAGAGGGACATGGGCAGGTGACTAGAGGGACATGGGCAGGTGACTAGAGGGACATGGACAGGTGACTAGAGGGACATGGGCAGGTGACTAGAGGGACATGGGCAGGTGACTAGAGGGACATGGCCAGGTGACTAGAGCGACATGGCCAGGTGACTAGAGGGACATGGGCAGGTGACTAGAGGGACATGGGCAGGTGACTAGAGCGACATGGGCAGGTGACTAGAGGGACATGGGCAGGTGACTAGAGGGACATGGCCAGGTGACTAGAGGGACATGGACAGGTGACTAGAGGGACATGGACAGGTGACTAGAGGGACATGGGCAGGTGACTAGAGGGACATGGCCAGGTGACTAGAGCGACATGGCCAGGTGACTAGAGGGACATGGGCAGGTGACTAGAGGGACATGGGCAGGTGACTAGAGCGACATGGGCAGGTGACTAGAGGGACATGGGCAGGTGACTAGAGGGACATGGCCAGGTGACTAGAGGGACATGGGCAGGTGACTAGAGGGACATGGCCAGGTGACTAGAGCGACATGGGCAGGTGACTAGAGGGACATGGGCAGGTGACTAGAGGGACATGGCCAGGTGACTAGAGCGACATGGCCAGGTGACTAGAGGGACATGGGCAGGTGACTAGAGGGACATGGGCAGGTGACTAGAGGGACATGGGCAGGTGACTAGAGGGACATGGGCAGGTGACTAGAGGGACATGGGCAGGTGACTAGAGGGACATGGGCAGGTGACTAGAGCGACATGGGCAGGTGACTAGAGGGACATGGGCAGGTGACTAGAGGGACATGGGCAGGTGACTAGAGGGACATGGGCAGGTGACTAGAGGGACATGGGCAGGTGACTAGAGGGACATGGGCAGGTGACTAGAGCGACATGGGCAGGTGACTAGAGGGACATGGGCAGGTGACTAGAGGGACATGGCCAGGTGACTAGAGGGACATGGGCAGGTGACTAGAGGGACATGGCCAGGTGACTAGAGGGACATGGCCAGGTGACTAGAGGGACATGGGCAGGTGACTAGAGGTGTAGTGTAGTCTTGGATGTGATGAACAGCAACACTCACGAACACACAGCTCTCCACTTTCGTAGAAGCCGGGGCAACACTGTGAGCGGCGTCGATACATGGTCCTCACACCACGCCGGTACGCTGTCTTGTAACTGGTCCTGTCACACACAGATACACACACAAACACGCACATGTACCCAAGCACACACAGACACAGAAACCTTGTTGATCTGCTGTACTTCATACATCACTAAACACCTTGTTAGAACATCAGTAAAGTCAAGATTGTGATGGTCCTCTGAGGCTCTTCACAAACCGTTTCCCACCACATAAAACAATCACCACATAATCACATGGTGTGTGTGTCCCTACCTGTGTCTGGTGCACTTGAACCAGGTGAGGATGTCAGTGCAGCGAGTGTAGTAGATCTGGTCAAACGGGTGGGAGTAGGACTCTTGCACCGTCACTGCATAGCTGGGAGGAGAGCAGAGGAGAGGAGGAGAGGCAGGAGGGCAGGAGAGGAGAGTGAAGGGAGGAGAGGACAAGGAAAAGAAAACAGGGAGGAGAGAGAGGGGAAGGAGGAGAGAGGGGGGAGGGAGGAGAGAGAGTGGAAGGAGGAGAGAGAGGGGAGGGAGGAGATTGAGGGGAGGGAGGAGAGAGAGGGGAGGGAGGAGAGAGAGGGGAAGGAGGAGAGACAGGGGAAGGAGGAGAGAGAGGGGAGGGAGGAGATTGAGGGGAGGGAGGAGAGAGAGGGGAAGGAGGAGAGAGAGGGGAGGGAGGAGAGAGAGGGGAAGGAGGGGAGGGAGGAGAGAGAGGGGAGGGAGGAGAGAGAGGGGAAGGAGGAGAGAGAGGGGAGGGAGGAGATTGAGGGGAAGGAGGAGAGACAGGGGAAGGAGGAGAGAGAGGGGAGGGAGGAGAGAGAGGGGAAGGAGGGGAGGGAGGAGAGAGAGGAGATTGAGGGGAGGGAGGAGAGAGAGGGGAGGGAGGAGAGAGAGGGGAAGGAGGAGAGACAGGGGAAGGAGGAGAGAGAGGGGAAGGAGGAGAGAGAGGGGATGGAGGAGAGAGAGGGGAAGGAGGGGAGGGAGGAGAGAGAGGGGAGGGAGGAGAGAGAGGGGAGGAGATTGAGGGGAGGGAGGAGAGAGAGGGGAGGGAGGAGAGAGAGGGGAGGGAGGAGAGAGAGGGGAGGAGATTGAGGGGAGGGAGGAGAGAGAGGGGAGGGAGGAGAGAGAGGGGAAGGAGGAGAGACAGGGGAAGGAGGAGAGAGAGGGGAAGGAGGAGATTGAGGAGAGGGAGGAGAGAGAGGGGAGGGAGGAGAGAGAGGGGAAGGAGGAGAGACAGGGGAAGGAGGAGAGAGAGGGGAGGGAGGAGAGAGAGGGGAAGGAGGGGAGGGAGGAGAGAGAGGGGAGGGAGGAGAGAGAGGGGAAGGAGGAGAGAGAGGGGAGGGAGGAGAGAGAGGGGAAGGAGGAGAGAGAGGGGAGGGAGGAGAGAGAGGGGAAGGAGGAGAGAGAGGGGAAGGAGGAGAGAGAGGGGAGGGAGGAGAGAGAGGGGAAGGAGGAGAGAGAGGGGAAGGAGGAGAGAGAGGGGAGGGAGGAGAGAGAGGGGAAGGAGGAGAGAGAGGGGAAGGAGGAGAGAGAGGGGAGGGAGGAGAGAGAGGGGAAGGAGGAGAGAGAGGGGAAGGAGGAGAGAGAGGGGAGGGAGGAGAGAGAGGGGAAGGAGGAGAGAGAGGGGAAGGAGGAGAGAGAGGGGAGGGAGGAGAGAGAGGGGAAGGAGGAGAGAGAGGGGAAGGAGGAGAGAGAGGGGAGGGAGGAGAGAGAGGGGAAGGAGGAGAGAGAGGGGAAGGAGGAGAGAGAGGGGAGGGAGGAGAGAGAGGGGAAGGAGGAGAGAGAGGGGAAGGAGGAGAGAGAGGGGAGGGAGGAGAGAGAGGGGAGGGAGGAGAGAGAGGGGAGGGAGGAGAGGGGGGGGCAGCACAAGGACGATTCATACTTAACCTCTTAAGCATCCTGTTAAATGTGCCTAAAAACGCCTAAACAGCATACCCAAAGTAAATTGGAAGCTGTTCTTGAACCATTTGGAGTACATGCATGTAAATGATCTCTTTTGAAAGCTGACACTCTGAAGTTTTTTCCCCTGTTGTCAGGACCCATGTTAGTCCTACTGGTGTTGAGTAATAGAAGCTTGAACACAAGGAAACTGAAAGTTTCCATTTCCGCCTAGATTTTGTTATGAAAACAATAGCCTAAAGAGGCCTAGAAGTGGTAGGTATTAGCTGGAAGATAAAATTGGACACCAGCCTGAAGCCTGACCCAATAAAACTCAAAAGTAGATCATAACAACACAAAAAATGAATGTTATACACATGTTTTTCTAAGGGTACATCCAGGCGTTTTCTGAAAGTGCCCTTTGGAGACTCCAAAAGGACCCTTGGTAACCATGGCCACATACCTAGCCTAAAAAGGCTACAACTTTTGAACTCTTTCACGTACAGTCATATGTTTGGGCTCTAATGAAAGGTGACACTCAGATCTATCATATTCCATATTCAGATTCACCATTAGTGTTGTTGAAACAGAGTAACTGAGGCATAAGAGTGCTTTTTACCTTCTTCAAACTAAACTTTGTGCAAATAAAAGAGTCAAAACAAGAGCTATTGTGGAAAAACTAGTTTATATAAGAAAAACACACCAAACTATTTACAAACAGTGAATTGTTGACACTAATTATTGACAATTTCACAAAATGTTTTTGGCAACATGCCAGTTATTGTAGCAGTCACGTTTGGGGACAAAGCACAAAGCTACATTGCAGGTTGAACACTTCACTGGTGTCAGTAAACCACAGTGTTTGCACCTCTGCCGACCAGCGGTGCTGTCTCCACTGATATGCACTGGCCTGTGACTAGCTGTGGGTTGAGTCACGATGGAAGATGAGGGACCGGGTAAGGGTTGAGGCCCCAACTCTGCCAGTTCAACAGCAAGGGTCTCTCTGAAGGCCTTCTGGGTCAGAGGTACCTGTCCTTTTCCTTTTGCAATGTCTTTGTGAAGGAGGAAGGCGTTCACAATCCCAATGTCCAGGAAATGATAAAAGAAGGTCTTGTACCATCTCTGGGTCTTGTGGAGTACTTTATAGTATCCGATCAGTGCATCGGAGAGGTCCACTCCACCCATGCACTGGTTGTAGTTCTTTACCACTGGCGGAACTGGGATGTCTTTCAGTATCCAGCGCTGATCTGCACCTTTGACCCTCCTCTGCACCGTGTCCTGTGCATGTGCTGTGTGGAGCGTTGAACACAGGAAGACGTCCCTTGTGTCTCGCCACTGGACAAAGAGGAGGGGGTCGTTCCTTATCCAGCGAATGCTGCCGCGGGGAGATTTTGAGTCCAAACTGTTTTCTTTTGTTTTCGGGAATCCAATTCTGTTTGTGCGGATGGTTCCGCATGCCCAGATCCTCTTCTGAAGGAGGTCTCGGAAAAGGGTGGGACTTGTGTAGAAATTGTCAACAAAGAGTTTGTACCCGGTGCCCAGCAACTGTGTGTCTATTAGCTCCATCACTGATTCATAGCTGAGACCCTTGCCAGTGTTTCCTTGGAGCTTTCCTTCATACACAAAAAAGTCCCATGTGTAACCGCTCTTCGAGTCAGCCAGAACAAACAGTTTGTATCCCCAGCGAACAGGCTTATTTTTCATATATTGTTTTAGGCCAATGCGAGCTTTAGAGGCAACCATCCTCTCGTCAATGGCAATATCCTGGCCTGGGTGATAGTTCCTTTTGCATGCTTCTCTTATCTCCTGGTAAACTGGGTTGATCTTGCAAAGACGGTTGAAGGCTGCTGTGCCTCTCCTCTGCTCATTAGTAGCATCGTCCGCCATGCTACTCAGATGAAGAGATCTGGAGATTCGGAGGAACTTCTTCCCGGTTATTACCTGTTTTGGGAAAGGGAAGCTGTGCAGTTTGTCCTTTCGCCAGTAATCAGTAAATGTAGAGCATTTTACTAGACCCATGTAGATGACCATGGAAATGAAGGTAAACATGTCCTGCAATGTCAGATCAATCCAGGGGTGAGTGGGTGTGGAGTGGTGAGTCAAGCCAAACTCATTGGTGTTTAGAAGGATAGTTTGTAATACCGAGTTTGTCCAAAAAAGTTGGAAAAGCTGCAGGGCTGTGTAGGTCGCTGTCCGAATTAGCTGGGGTCCAGGTGGGTTCGTCGGCCTGAAAGTAGGCTGAGGTGGTGTTATGTCAGGAATGTCAACATCATTCCATCTCTCTCCAGATGGGCTTGTTGACGCTCCAGCTTTGGTTCTGCTGCTGCCTCTCCCCCTTCCCCTTCCTCTTCCTCTTCCTCTTGGCCTTCTCCTGCTGGCAGAACCTCTCTGGGGAGTTTGAGGCTCATCACTGGATGAGCTGCTGCTGTCCTCCTGTCCTGCTGCTGTACGGGGCCGCTTGCTGACTTGAGCAGGAATATCCGGCTCGTAGTCCTCATCAGATGTTTTCCTATAATGACAAAATAAACAGTCAGTTACAAACCATTCCCATATTTTCTGTATTCTACATCAGCAGTACACACACACTGAAACACAGACACCCCCACACTCAGTTCACACCTTGAAACAAAGCCACCCCCACCCCCACACTCAGTTCACACCTTGAAACAAAGAGACACACACCTCCCCCAAATGCAGTTCAAACATTGAAACACACACACATGAACTTCTGTTGTAAGTTATTTTACACAAATATATAGTTTTTCTGGTGCTAGAAGAAATACTAACCCTAACCCTATGTAAAAACAATGTTATACCATGACAAATGGAGCTATCTGATCTGATTCAGTGAAACAACAAATATGTATGCATATAAAGTTACAAAAACAATTACGAAAACAAAATGTTGCCGTGTGTTTGTTGTTTCTTTGTTCCATGTTTCACTAAATAAGATATACTAATAGGGTTACTTATTGATATGTTATAAAACATTGTTTTTACAACGCCAAAGTAGCTCTATTAGTATCTTGAAACGTGGAACAAAGAAACAACAAATGATTACAAACACACGGCAACATTTTTTTTTTGGATTTGAAACTAAAGCTTATTTGTGCAGAATATACAGTAAAATATGTTTTATAATATAAAACGAAACTTACTTATCCAAGGTAATATCTCCTCCTTCCTGATATAAATCCTCAGCTTCTGAATCAAAGTCAGAAAAATCTGTGTTTTCCTCGGATACATTGTCTGATAAATCACTATCATGTCCAGTTACTTCTTCCAAAACTTCTGTGAGACAATACTTCGTTTTCTGTGTCTTCTTTGCCATGATGAAATCGATAACCAACTGCGTCAATAATCTCCGTTCCAACAGCGCGCACAACGCATGAACATATGCAGCTATTTACGCAGAGAGTACAGCTTTTCAATGTTTTCACTTACCTGGGAAGTCCCATATCATTGTTTTCAGAATGTGATTGGCTAAAAGACGTGTCAGTCATTTCCAAGATTGGTTTTGATTGGGCTGAGCTTCAAACAAAGAAAACCCAGGTGGGGGTGTGATGGGCCATCAATTCAGATGAGTCGTTGCTTGGCTGTTGAAGGCCTTGGACAGGCAATGGAAGCTCCGATTGGGTCAATCTTGGTGTCAATCAAAAGGGGAGGGTTCAGCGGACATTTTGATGCCTTTGGATAGTAAATAGACCGTTGCTAACCGGAGAAAGGTGCACTTTTATGTGAACAAGTTGTTTCTTCCGTCGGCTAACTTGCATGATGAAACAAAGGATAATGGCTATTCATGAACGTAAAACATTGTATTTGGACGAATTACTTTACATGGTTAGATACTTTGAACCCTTGGGAATGTACGCAGATCAAGTTTTGATGTGTTGTTTGCATACCAGGACGACACGGAACCTTTGAGGGTAAGTAGAGAGTTTGGCTTTGTAAACAACACCAAAGTGGTGACTGGACAAAGACGTTGACTAAACTTGTTGTTGTGACTCGATCTTGAAATGGTTTACATATCTACAAGCACAAGAATCGTAGCTTTCCAATGATGTATAACATGTGTAGCGTCTAAAAAATATATTTATTAGAATTTAGTGCGTCGTAGCTGGGGGGGGGGGGGGGGGGCAGCATTTTTGTCTCGCGAGCGAAACAGGAGCGTAAACAGGTTAATAAAGCAATAAATGCTTTTATTTATTGTTGAGGCAATGTTCGGTAAACATATTAGTAAAAAGTGCATTGATAAATAAGTGTTATAAAAGATAGGCATTCTTTTAAAAGTTTGTCTTTAAACTGGCTTTTTAAAAGTATATTGGGGTGCTCTTTGTTGATCAGGTAGAAGTTTTAAATGTATTTTTGCACTGAGAAAGAGACGACTTCTGCACACATGCAGCCTGTCACATATTAATGGCAGCTCAGCTTTAAGCAGCTCCTGTTCATCACCACATAATGAGAATGTTGATCCGCAATCCAACCACTTGAGTCTTCCTCCATGATCCTCACCACTCAGACTGACATAAACACTTGATGTTAAACAGCTTAAGATCTACCGCCTCTTTAAAATCCAAGGGAGTAAACACTCCCAGATTTACTTCTGGTTGACTAGCTGTTGTGATTTATGGACACGGGTTGTCTGTGTGTTAATAGGGGAGAGCCTGGAGTGGTTGAACATCCTCCCTGGACTGTACCTGGTTTGTACCTGGCGCGTCCCACTTTACTGACCTCTCCCAGTGGCTGCACACGTTAGGGTCATCAGGGTTGAGGGTCCAGGCACCCCAGCTGAACACCAGCAGGCTGAGGAGACCCGCCCAGGCACAGCGGCACCATCCACCTACTGCCATACCTCAACTGTGAGAGGGAGGAGAGGGAGGGGGAGTCAGAGAAGAGAGGGAAAGAGAAGTATGTCTGAGTGCCACAATGTGATGAAGGCACATCCCACAATGTGATGAAGGCACATCCCACAATGTGATGAAGGCACATCCCACAATGTGATGAAGGCACATCCCACAATGTGATGAAGGCACATCCCACAATGTGATGGAGACACATCCCACAATGTGATGAAGGCACATCCCACAATGTGATGGAGACACATCCCACAATGTGATGAAGGCACATCCCACAATGTGATGAAGGCACATCCCACAATGTGATGGAGACACATCCCACAATGTGATGGAGACACATCCCACAATGTGATGAAGGCACATCCCACAATGTGATGGAGACACATCCCACAATGTGATGGAGACACATCCCACAATGTGATGAAGGCACATCCCACAATGTGATGGAGACACATCCCACAATGTGATGGAGACACATCCCACAATGTAATGGAGACACCCCACAATGTGATGGAGACACATCCCACAATGTGATGAAGGCACATCCCACAATGTGATGGAGACACATCCCACAATGTGATGAAGGCACATCCCACAATGTGATGAAGGCACATCCCACAATGTGATGGAGACACATCCCACAATGTGATGAAGGCACATCCCACAATGTGATGGAGACACATACCACAATGTGATGAAGGCACATCCCACAATGTGATGAAGGCACATCCCACAATGTGATGAAGGCACATCCCACAATGTGATGGAGACACATCCCACAATGTAATGGAGACACATCCCACAATGTGATGGAGACACATCCCACAATGTGATGAAGGCACATCCCACAATGTAATGGAGACACATCCCACAATGTGATGAAGGCACATCCCACAATGTGATGGAGACACATCCCACAATGTGATGAAGGCACATCCCACAATGTGATGGAGACACATCCCACAATGTGATGGAGACACTACATCGCCATGTAGTTCACCTACACACTAGACAACAACATATATATCTATATATAACATATAGATATATATCAACATACTGTATATGCACAACACCAGCACACACATCCAGTCCTGATCCTCTCCTGCCCTGAACCTTTAACTGTGAACAGACCAAGCCTCCTTCTCCCTGTGGGTCCTGAGACACACACACATGTCCCATCGCAGCACAGTGCTGGTTCCTAACATTTTATTTTTTTAAAGCAGTTGTACTGGTGACACCACCCAGACCCTCCCCTGGCCCAACCTAACCCTAACCCCTGCCTGGTCACATTCCTGGTCACCTCTCATGTCACACATCTGGGGATTCTCTCTTCTCTGGGTTACAGTCACAGAGTCACACATTTACATTTAGTCATTTAGCAGACGCTCTTATCCAGAGTGACTTACAGTAAGTACAGGGACATTCTCCCCGAGGCAAGTAGGGTGAAGTGCCTTGCCCAAGGACACAACGTCATTTTGCACGGCTGGGAATCGAACAAAAAACCTTCTGATTAATAGCCCGACTCCCTAACCGCTCAGCCATCTGACCCCACGATTGTAGTTGGATTTAGGCACTCTAAACTGTGATTTCTTCATCGACTATGGTAGCCCATTTAGGCTCTGGCAGAAAACACAATTGCAATATTAACTTAACTGTAGAAAATAACATACTACGGCAAGTCTGTATGTTATCAAGACGGATCCTCCCACTATGATCACAGCTCCCATCTCCCAGTGCCTCTCTCTACCCTCTCTCTCTGTGACAGGATCCTCCCACTATGATCACAGCTCCCATCTCCCAGTGCCTCTCTCTACCCTCTCTCTCTGTGACAGGATCCTCCCACTATGATCACAGCTCCCATCTCCCAGTGCCTCTCTCTACCCTCTCTCTCTGTGACAGGATCCTCCCACTATGATCACAGCTCCCATCTCCCAGTGCCTCTCTCTACCCTCTCTCTCTGTGACAGGATCCTCCCACTATGATCACAGCTCCCATCTCCCAGTGCCTCTCTCTACCCTCTCTCTCTGTGACAGGATCCTCCCACTATGATCACAGCTCCCATCTCCCAGTGCCTCTCTCTACCCTCTCTCTCTGTGACAGGATCCTCCCACTATGATCACAGCTCCCATCTCCCAGTGCCTCTCTCTACCCTCTCTCTCTGTGACAGGATCCTCCCACTATGATCACAGCTCCCATCTCCCAGTGCCTCTCTCTACCCTCTCTCTCTGTGACAGGATCCTCCCACTATGATCACAGCTCCCATCTCCCAGTGCCTCTCTCTACCCTCTCTCTACCCTCTCTCTACCCTCTCTCTCTGTGACAGGAACCGCTCCGGGGGCCATTCAGTGACTGAACTACAGAAGCAACAAGAGATGCAGAAAACACAAGCATTGTCTAGTTTTTCTCAAGGAGAATCGACTAAAAGCTTCTGAGTGGGGAGAGAGAGAGAGAGAGAGAGAGAGAGAGAGAGAGAGAGAGAGAGAGAGAGAGAGAGAGAGAGAGAGAGAGAGAGAGAGAGAGAGAGAGAGAGAGAGAGAGAGAGAGAGAGGGGGAGAGAGAGTGTGGCATTGGAGGGAAGACATTTGAGATCATCAAATCTATGTACTCAGACAACAAATGTAGTATTAAAATTGGAAACCAATTGGAAGCTTGTAGAGCTTTCTATGCAATAAAACAAAGATTTTATCAAATAACCATCCCAATTAATATTTGGTGTAAAATATTTGACAGCATCATCAAGCCTATTGCATATCTCACTTCCAGATTCACTTTAATAAACAAATATACTAAACTAAGCTTGAAAAAGACTATAATGATTAGGGTTAGGGTTAGATATCACCCATCCATCAGCTCTCCAGAATCACCACTCGCTCAATACCCCTGAACATGAATATGCATGAGGGCGTTCTGCATGAGGGCGTTCTGCATGAGGACATTCTGCATGAGGGCGTTCTGCATGAGGGCGTTCTGCATGAGGGCGTTCTGCATGAGGGCGTTCTGCATGAGGACATTCTGCATGAGGGCGTTCTGCATGAGGGCGTTCTGCATGAGGGCGTTCTGCATGAGGACATTCTGCATGAGGGCGTTCTGCATGAGGGCGTTCTGCATGAGGGCTTTCTGCATCTACATGGAGCAGCAGTCCCTCTGATAGAGATTAAGACACTCCGCAGAAACACAACAAGACGACACAAACACAAAATGACAAGTAGAAGCAAAGACTACAGGAGTGAAGACTTACCATTTGGTTCTGTAGCTTAAGTCACTGACCACAGACTACAGCACAAGTACTAACTAACATGGCACTGGCAAGACTCATAAGTGCATACCTGTGCTGTCCAACATTAAACCAGGCAGCATGTCCTGTTGTCATGTACCACACACATGCAGTGTTATAAAACTGGGAAGTCTGCCATGACAGAATAAAGTGATGTAAGAACTCTATATGAATGTATAACTCTATATACTTCTATATTACTATATAGCTCTATATTACTATATAATTCTATATTACTATATAGCTTTATTTGACTATTCTGCTCTATATGAGTAATCCATATTTAATGGCAAATTGGATTCATATCATATTGACAGAGCTGAACCATGTAATCAGGATGGGTTATTACTATTTGTGAGGAGATTTAGGAGTCTTCCTGTTGAGAAGGCTGACAATGGGATGCAGTGACAAAGGTGTCATTCAACCAGAAGGTTCTACCTCAGAGATGAAGCTAAGTGACTGTGTGTGTTATTTCAGTTGACTGTGTGTGTGTTATTGCCTGCGGGTAACTGTGTGTTTGTGTGTGTGGCGGTCCACTGAGGAAGCATATCTGTTTTGACAACCACATAATCAGAACACAAGCCTCAAGAGCAAGAACACCTTAGAAATGCCATTCCAACCTTTTCCACTGTGCTACCCTTTGCATAGCTCAAATATCTTTGCGGCCGCCCAACACATCCGTTCACTTAATTTGCGTTTATCACACATTTAACACCAGGGGAGCCAAACAGTTCGCTTTCACGGCCAAAAGCATGTGAGCGATCAAAGACAACTTGTCCATCAGCGCCACAGTAAGCACACATTTTAAAGAGAGGTAACCTGTAACTACCACGGCCAGGGCAGTTCTAGAACTTCCGGTGAAGTTAGGAACTTGACTTTTAATAACCAAAACAGGTTATGTTAATCCATAGCTATTGCTCTATTATTAACCCTACACTCAGATTACACGGCTTCTTGCTTTTTTTATGACCGATAACAGGTCGCCGTCACGGAGATCTCTCCCTTTAAAAAATAAATAAAATTATTTGAAACTGAGAAAGACATGTTACATTACATTACCCATAGGGAACAAATATGACAGACCAATTATTTATGTGAATTAACATTAACGACTAGCTAGCAAGCTAAAAGATAATTGAGTTCATTGTAATGTAGCTAAAACTTGTTAGCTAGCTAGCCTAGCTAGCACTAGCTACTTTTACTGTGTGAGTTAGATAAACCTTAGGCCTACCTTCATAATACTGTGTGAGTTAGATAAACCTTAGGCCTACCTTCATAATACTGTGTGAGTTGGATAAACCTTAGGCCTACCTTCATAAAACTGTGTAAGTTAGATCAACCTTAGGCCTACCTTCATAATACTGTGTGAGTTGGATAAACCTTAGGCCTACCTTCATAAAACTGTGTGAGTTAGATAAACCTTAGGCCTACCTTCATAATACTGTGTGAGTTAGATAAACCTTAGGCCTACCTTCATAAAACTGTGTGAGTTAGATAAACCTTAGGCCTACCTTCATAATACTGTGTGAGTTGGATAAACCTTAGGCCTACCTTCATAAAACTGTGTAAGTTAGATAAACCTTAGGCCTACCCTAGTAGTCAGTAAGGCTGTTCCAAAAATATGTATTTTTATTTTTCTACCTCCTCTTTGCCTCTCCCCTGTTCTTGATCTCCTTTTGTAATAACTGAGGGACTTGTGGAGCCATGAGGCCGAGGCTTGGTGCTGGAGAATCCTGTAGGGCAGGAAGGAAGATCAGTCCTGTTAGCTGCCAGTCACACAGCTAATCTCTCAAACCAACTAAGTCAATAACTGATCTGTCTGGAGGGTCTAAAGCAAGGCTGCCACAGTGTCTTCTGAAGAGAAGGTCACGCAAAATCCTTAACTAACAGTTAGTAAATGCTTTATAACTAGCATTACTACTCAGAAGTTGCATCATTAGTAAGTCTTTAGAAAATAGTTGTTAAGATATCTGCAAAGCATAGTGTACATCATTTATTCGACTTAACATACATTAATTAAAGACATAAGTAAATATGTTGTTATTTACTCATGCTTTGTAAAGGTAATGTAAATGGTTTGTTCACCATTTGCTAATGCTTTCTATACCAGCTCATGTACCACTAACACCTTTTAAACTACTGGTTTGCAACTATATTAACAATCTGTCTATAAAGTATGATAATGCAGTTATCAAACACCTTATGAATTGTATTATGAATAAAATCCATAATATTTAACAGTGTTTATTAATGATCAACATAGTGTCTAAAAATAAGCTTATTAACTATTTAATAATGTATTGTTAATGTTTCAAAATGTTTTATAAAGGATTAACTAACTATTAGTTAACACTTTGTAAATGCCAAAAAGCGTTGACTTATTATAAAGTGTTACCGTGACATTATATCATTTTATGAACGTTCTGCATCCTCCTCATGGCCCGGTAAACACTGTGTTTGATAACGACCACTGACCAACAACGGTGACACCTCAACTGAACCCCAACTGAAGCTCTCAGGAGACTTATGAATTCTGTAGACCGTTAATACTGATTATACTGGGCCAAAATGTACTGTTCATACTGGGCCAAAATGTCATTTAGAGAGAGAACAAATACAACTCTGCTCAAGTACTATATGATCCACAATAATATAATAAATTCCTGTTAGATGACATTGCCAATCACATTCAATCAAACTTCCTCATGTGAAGTGTTGAAGGGAATAGATAAGCAGAACACCATTTAAAACTTGAAAATTCACTTTTTTCCCCACACTCTATTTTAACTCAGCCAGGTGCAAACGAAGGGTTATAAATGTATCGCTGTATTGTTTTAAAAACCATGAGGTCCATGCAACCCGTGAACATTGGGTGTGTAACACAACTATGAACACAAGGGTTAAAAGTAGCCTGAATAACCCGATGCCTCATCAAAGCTGTAACATCCTGATGCTTCCACTAGCAAGCTACCAGGTCAGGTCACATCCTCCATGACAGCTGGGAGCTCAACCCCACCCTGTCTGCTGCTGCTGGGGTCTGGTCCAGGCCTGGACTGGTCCTCTCTCTCACCCTAACCCTAACCCACCCTGTCTGCTGCTGCTGGGGTCTGGTCCAGGCCTGGACTGGTCCTCTCTCTCACCCTAACCCTAACCCACCCTGTCTGCTGCTGCTGGGGTCTGGTCCAGGCCTGGACTGGTCCTCTCTCTCACCCTAACCCTAACCCACCCTGTCTGCTGCTGCTGGGGTCTGGTCCAGGCCTGGACTGGTCCTCTCTCTCACCCTAACCCTAACCCACCCTGTCTGCTGCTGCTGGGATCTGGTCCAGGCCTGGACTGGTCTTCTCTCTCACCCTAACCCTAACCCACCCTGTCTGCTGCTGCTGGGGTCTGGTCCAGGCCTGGACTGGTCCTCTCTCTCACCCTAACCCTAACCCACCCTGTCTGCTGCTGCTGGGGTCTGGTCCAGGCCTGGACTGGTCCTCTCTCTCACCCTAACCCTAACCCACCCTGTCTGCTGCTGCTGGGGTCTGGTCCAGGCCTGGACTGGTCCTCTCTCTCACCCTAACCCTAACCCACCCTGTCTGCTGCTGCTGGGGTCTGGTCCAGGCCTGGACTGGTCCTCTCTCTCACCCTAACCCACCCTGTCTGCTGCTGCTGGGGTCTGGTCCAGGCCTGGACTGGTCCTCTCTCTCACCCTAACCCACCCTGTCTGCTGCTGCTGGGGTCTGGTCCAGGCCTGGACTGGTCCTCTCTCTCACCCTAACCCTAACCCACCCTGTCTGCTGCTGCTGGGGTCTGGTCCAGGCCTGGACTGGTCCTCTCTCTCTCTCACCCTAACCCTAACCCACCCTGTCTGCTGCTGCTGGGGTCTGGTCCAGGCCTGGACTGGTCCTCTCTCTCACCCTAACCCTAACCCACCCTGTCTGCTGCTGCTGGGGTCTGGTCCAGGCCTGGACTGGTCCTCTCTCTCACCCTAACCCTAACCCACCCTGTCTGCTGCTGCTGGGGTCTGGTCCAGGCCTGGACTGGTCCTCTCTCTCACCCTAACCCTAACCCACCCTGTCTGCTGCTGCTGGGGTCTGGTCCAGGCCTGGACTGGTCCTCTCTCTCACCCTAACCCACCCTGTCTGCTGCTGCTGGGGTCTGGTCCAGGCCTGGACTGGTCCTCTCTCTCACCCTAACCCACCCTGTCTGCTGCTGCTGGGGTCTGGTCCAGGCCTGGACTGGTCCTCTCTCTCACCCTAACCCTAACCCACCCTGTCTGCTGCTGCTGGGGTCTGGTCCAGGCCTGGACTGGTCCTCTCTCTCACCCTAACCCTAACCCACCCTGTCTGCTGCTGCTGGGGTCTGGTCCAGGCCTGGACTGGTCCTCTCTCTCACCCTAACCCTAACCCACCCTGTCTGCTGCTGCTGGGGTCTGGTCCAGGCCTGGACTGGTCCTCTCTCTCACCCTAACCCACCCTGTCTGCTGCTGCTGGGGTCTGGTCCAGGCCTGGACTGGTCCTCTCTCTCACCCTAACCCACCCTGTCTGCTGCTGCTGGGGTCTGGTCCAGGCCTGGACTGGTCCTCTCTCTCACCCTAACCCTAACCCACCCTGTCTGCTGCTGCTGGGGTCTGGTCCAGGCCTGGACTGGTCCTCTCTCTCACCCTAACCCTAACCCACCCTGTCTGCTGCTGCTGGGGTCTGGTCCAGGCCTGGACTGGTCCTCTCTCTCACCCTAACCCTAACCCACCCTGTCTGCTGCTGCTGGGGTCTGGTCCAGGCCTGGACTGGTCCTCTCCCTCACCCTAACCCTAACCCACCCTGTCTGCTGCTGCTGGGGTCTGGTCCAGGCCTGGACTGGTCCTCTCTCTCACCCTAACCCACCCTGTCTGCTGCTGCTGGGGTCTGGTCCAGGCCTGGACTGGTCCTCTCTCTCACCCTAACCCTAACCCACCCTGTCTGCTGCTGCTGGGGTCTGGTCCAGGCCTGGACTGGTCCTCTCTCTCACCCTAACCCACCCTGTCTGCTGCTGCTGGGGTCTGGTCCAGGCCTGGACTGGTCCTCTCTCTCACCCTAACCCTAACCCACCCTGTCTGCTGCTGCTGGGGTCTGGTCCAGGCCTGGACTGGTCCTCTCTCTCACCCTAATCCTAACCCACCCTGTCTGCTGCTGCTGGGGTCTGGTCCAGGCCTGGACTGGTCCTCTCTCTCACCCTAACCCTAACCCACCCTGTCTGCTGCTGCTGGGGTCTGGTCCAGGCCTGGACTGGTCCTCTCTCTCACCCTAACCCTAACCCACCCTGTCTGCTGCTGCTGGGGTCTGGTCCAGGCCTGGTCCTCTGTGCTCCGAGTGGGTCTGACCCCAGGAGGCATTCAGACATCGTAATGGGCTTGTTGGGTCTTCACCCTCTCCTGGCTAAAGCATCACCACAGGGCCTCACTTCACTCTTCATTTTGCTTTTATTCCCCCCCCCCCTCTCTGTCTCTCTCTCACACTCCACTTTTTCCTTTGTGTATAAAATGTCTGCCAGCGGCTAAAGGCCTTTAATAGTGTCTCCTTTTGACAACAGTCGTTGGAATTTCTTGATGTGTTAACTTGTTTTTGCCTCAGTATATGAATACCATGTCCTGCTCCCTAACCATGTTACTGCATCAGTTGACATATATTAATGGGGAAATTACTACTGTGGATCATTTATACGTAGAAGCATAATTCACACGGCCGCTGTTCAGGACAGAAGACTTCAGTAGCAGTGAGGCCGTCAAGCAGAAACTAAACTGGTTATGTTCCAAAGTTCCAGAATGAGACGTAAATAGACAAGCAATTACACACAGCCTTGATTTACCTGCAGAAGTCATTATCATTGAGAGTTTTGAGTGGGTAAAAAAAAGTAGCCTATGTATAATTCTGAAAATGCATTTGATTTTAAACAGGAGTGGGTGCTGGATAAAATATTTCCAACACCAATTTGCTAATCGCAGAAAAGGACGTGAACCCCGGGTCTTGAAAAATAAACGGCGCTTTGAAGAGCTTACATTCATCCATACCCGTGTCACTGTGACTGCAGACAGAACCGACCTTCCTTCACTTCATAGCAAACTCACACGCGCTAATCTGTCCTCGCTTCAGCGTTTATTCATAATTCTCTGGCCAACATATCCATCTAGCGGCGAAGTTGTCAGTTTGATACCATGCAACAACAATGTTTTTTGACAAACCAGGGTCCTTAAATGCCGCCGGCCAGACTCAACAACGGCCACAGAATCAATACTAATTCCATTCTTGTAAACAATGTGCCTTATCCACGCTGAAGTGGGTCAGAAGCACAAAAATAATGATGACTATCAAATGTAGCCTAATTAACAGCAATCCCTTGTAGTTTCCGGGCAGGTCATCCACATATTGGCGAGTGATTTGGTCACACAAGCTAGACCAAAAGTACCATAACACCAAAATATCAATTTGTTAAACTATGTGACTACAGCGTTGAACTGTAGCCTACATTGAAGTATTGTAAATAATGTATGACTCACAAAGCATGATTTGCAATCTTACTCATCTAACCAAATAAGTAGGCCTAATAGGGTAATAAAAATACATTTTAAATGATTTCAGTTATAATCATATGATGAAAACTGTAATAGGTCCCCATAGAAAACACTACGGTGAATTTTTCTTTAGAATTCGTAATTTCATGTTGGGTAAAATATCATGATTTCAGACTTTGAGGTAATTAATTGAAATTAATACTATATAAATACCGCAGTGTTTACAGGTTAATTATAATGTAAAACAAAACATTTAGTAGTAAAAAAATTGTAGGCTTCGTGAATGCTTGCCTATAACCTACCTGTTCGGGACACTCTTCAGCTCAGTCCAGCCTTGCCAGACTTCTCTCCACGGTGTCTGGAATCAAAGACTGGTCTTGGTTTCAAAAGTTAGTTGACCTATGTTTCTATGCTATAGAGAACGTCTGACATTTATCATTAAACAAAATCATCATCGTCGCCCGTCCTCGGTCTTGTTCACTCCTCTGTCCTCGCGGTCAGTGTTTATAAACACTCACGCGCGGCTGGTTAAAGTACTCCTGACGTCATGAGCGCAGATTTTCAGAAGGCACATCTCGCACCAAAGGCGTTTTGGTCGATTTCCCCACCGCGCGCTCACTTTCTACTAACGCTGTCTGTCACTCAATATTCAGTTTCTGCCCGTTTTTAACTGTGCGCTTTGATGCAATCCCTTTATGCATGTGCTTGATGCCACATGGAAATAATGCCAATGTGAGGAACCGCGCATAATATTTCGTGTGTGACTTTCTCATATTCATACGATAACTAAGACTGTTTCATATGACAAAAATACAAACACAAAAAAGTTTTTATATGTTTCATATGTTTGTATACATGTTTCAAATGCGTACGTTTTCACTTGTATGTATTTGTAGATGTGTGTGATTCACATATATTGGGTGAAGTCAATGTGCGAAAATCTCAGGAGCTTGGAAGGCTTCAGGATGTAGATTGCGCCACCGAATGGACTCTGGCACATGACCGGCAATGCTCTTATTTTGAAGGCAAGTTCAACAAACCGGAAATATATCGAGAACTATCGAATTGTGCGGTACTGGCAAAAAAAATATCGTCAGCGGAAGTTCATATTTCGCCAGCAGACTGTTGTGAGAGCAGCAGATACCCAGTTGAAATAATAATAGTGGTAAGTTACCAGATACATAATTCTACTAGTCAGTAATGTTATGACCAAAATGTATATAGACGGCAACTACATTGTTGCACAAATCATGGCTGTACTGTACAGTACTTTACAGCAACATTTTGGAGCGAATATCTAGTAGTTTGCCAGAAAACTCAGGTAGCTTGCTAGCTTAGCCAAAATGTTAGCTGTCAAATCAGCGAAACGTTTTCCTGTCTTATCACTCCCTCTGCTTCGGCTAACGTTAAAAATGGTCCATATGACGAACTGGCTCCCAAACAAGCCCACACAAAACCATAATTCGGGTTTTGTTTGAGCTTGTTTGGGAGCCAGTTCGATAGCCAACATAGTAGTCGGTCGGTATCAACTCAGTAAGCCAGAAGGTGGCAGGGTAGGTAGTTTACAGAACAGTATGTTCAAACATTAGCCCAAATGTAATCGGAAGCTCAGACAGTAAAAACATCTAGTGAGGCGCTCCGTGATCTACTGACGGGTTTCTGGCTAGCTGGTTCCTCGCTACGTAATGATGTTGCAAATTTAAATTATAATCTCAATCTTCCCTGCAGGAGACTAATGCAGCATGAATGATCCACTGGACAATGACCTGTTTGACATTCCAGACTTTGAGCAAATAGAGGATGAGTCCTTTCCTCCGCTCCCTCCACCCTTCTCTCCTGGAAACGCAGGAGAGGGAGACCCTTTTGCTAACGGTGAGTTACAGGTGCAGATTCGCATGCCAGCTTCAGTGCGTCCGGATTGGTAAGGAAAACACGATGGATATATGTTTGATGTTGTTGGAGACTGTGGTAATCAAGGTGTGTGTCCGTCGTTGGTTTTGTCTGATTGTGATGTTCAGGAGAGCATGACGTGTCCAAGCTAGCGGAGGGTCCTGCTGCTAGACGGAGAGGCGTTAAGAGGCCCCAGCCCAAACTAGACTCTCAGAGGTAGAGGTAGTCTGCTGTGACACCACAACACTATTTCTTTAAGATAACCACCTTTGACTAAGAGTTGGTTTTACTCTTTAGAAAGCTTGTATAGGAGAAATGTAGAACTTATGTTTAGAATACTTTTTACATACAGGCTGCAGCTCTTTCTGCTTCTTTAACTCAGATGAAATATATTTCCAGATGTAAAAAAATTCTGAAAGTAACGTTATTTGCTTCCAGACTGACATCTGAAAGAGGCCTTCCGGCTCTACGCAACTTGTTCAACAACATTCACTTCAAAGGCAAAGGACATGAGGTGAGAACATACCTGGTCACCACTGCTGCAGAAGCCAGACATACCTTCAGTACTTTCTGTATAAGTGTCAGCTACATGAAGGCATGTGGGATGTTGAGGTGTTGATGGAGCTGCTGTCGCAGGTGGAGGACCTGCACACGCTCATGCAGCGCATGGAGAACTGGGCCCACAGGCTGTACCCCAAGCTGCCCTTCCCAGACTTCATAGACAAGCTGGAGACACTAGGGAGCAAGAAGGAGGTGCAGGTGAGCTGCTGTCATTATTACAGGAAGATTTAATATGGTCTGTAAGAGGGGTACACAATGTAACTATTTGTGACCTTCTAATTCCCCAGACCTGTCTCAAGCGAATACGGTTGGACATGCCAATCACTCATGAAGATTTCATTGGTAAAGAGATACAAACGCCATTCCAAATAGAATAAATGGATTCTAGTTAATACTGCACATACATGTTTACAGTTCTGAGCATGAGCAGTATGTACTAGCAACAATAATCCTGATAGTTGTGTAACAGCTCATGTCCTCCTTGTCCAGGTGAGCAGGAGAAGGCAGGGCCGGATCAAGAGGATCGTATCCACAACAACATGGATCCTTTTGAACGCTTTCCTGAAGATGCCCTGGAACAGGTCCCTTCTACCCCTGTCCTCTCCTCTCCCCCTGCCGTCTCCTCTCCCCCCGCCCTCTCCTCCACCCCTATCCCTGCTCTCTCCTCCACCCCCGCCCTCTCCTCCACCCCTATCCCTGCTCTCTCCTCCACCCCCGCCCTTACAGAGGAACAGCAACAACGCATCAGGCACAACAAGCAGCTGGCTCTGGAAAAAAGACTGGCCCTCATGCAGCAGAAAACAAGTAGGTATCTCTATATGAGAAATATGAAGAAATCTCTATAGGAGTAATATGGAGAGATCTCTATAGGAGTTATACGTAGGCATAGCCACGGGAACATATTTTAATGAGGGGGGGGGGGGTAGCTTAATGTTGCCGGGCGGTGCCGCGGTGGTGGATTTTCAAGTCATAATTTTAAATTCTCATGCTGTCAGCGGGGGGTGCTGCGGCACCTCAGAAACCCTAGTTAACCCTAACCCTAGTTAACCCTAGTTCCCTTGGCCATGACCATAGGTATCTGAAGGAGTAATACTTAGGTATCTCTATAAACGAGTGGTATTGTGAGTACCTGACCTCTCGGCCCCGGACCTCTCGTCCCCTGACCTCTCGCCCCCTGACCTCTCGGCCCCTGACCTCTCGCCCCCTGACCTCTCGCCCCCTGACCTCTCGCCCCCTGACCTCTCGCCCCCTGACCTCTCGCCCCCTGACCTCTCGCCCCCTGACTCCCCCACAGGATCCCAGGTCGTCTCCAGTCAGCAGCATCCCGGCGGAGAGGATCACGAGTGATGAGCCATCAGCTGGACCTGGGGGGCTGGGGACCTGGGGGGCTGGGGACCTGGGGGGGCTGGGGGGCTACACTCAGGGTGCCGCTGGGCTCCCTGGGTTTTTGTGTTCAGGACTGTTCTTAGGAAAAGATGTGACAGATGAGTCCAGTTAGGGCTGCTCAAGAACCATTTTATTTAGTAGGTTTCACCACGTTATTTTCATTATTCTGAACACATCTTACCTCTCAAGATTTGTGTCAAGTGCATTTTTATCATACCATATTTTTCTTTTGGGGTTTAAAAAAATTAAACTTGTTAATGCAATTGAAATCAGACTTTAATGCCTTTTAATAAAGTAATGTGTCTTTACTTTGCCAGCAGTGTACTTGGGAGCATGTTAACTTGACAGAGTGGTGTGTGTGTGTGTGTGTGTGTGTGTGTGGTAGAAAGCTAAAACAAGTCTGACTCAACTATCAAACTGTACATTTCAAAACCCTATCCTAACTAATTTTCCACACATTTTACAAAAATAATTCTATTAAAACTCCAGTTGTCTCTGTACAAAATAAAGTCTCCCCCACCGTGCAGAAAGTTTGTATGTTCAACCCTGGGGGTCTGGGCCCCCCAGGCTACAGGGCGAGGGTCTGCAGAGCCAGCTCCCGGACCTCCTCCAGGACGGAGTACAGGCTGGGACGGGCCGTCTGGCAGAACTGCCTCTCCTCCCTGGAAAGCCGGGGGCCCTGAGCTCGCTCGTCCTGGGCCCGCTGGGACGCCTCCGCCTGGAGGAGCACCTCCTGGACCAGCTGGGAGCGCCCCTTGGGCTGGGGCTGGGAGGGCTGGGGCTGGGAGGGCTGGGGCTGGGAGGGCTGGTGGGGCTTATTGCTAACCACTTCCAGGTGGAGGCTGTCTGAGTGGCAGCGTGAAGCCTGGACTGAGATGCGGACCTTGGAAACACAAACAGAAACGATCATGCTCGTCAGTCCGAGGCAGGGTTAGATGTCACTGGACTGGGTTAGGTCATTGTTTCCCAACCGGGGTGCCGTCTGATGAGAGCAGGGGTGCCGTGTAAAAGTCCTTCAACCAGTAGCGGACTGGCCATCGGGAGCACCGGGAGAATTCCCGGTGGGCTGAGACACTTCTGGGCCGGAGGGCCGCTTGCCTTATACTTTTTTTTTAACTACTAATAAAATGTCGGCAGGAGATTGAGCGACACGGTTGGCCGGCCCCCCTTTCCCCCAGGCCGGTTGGTCTATTCCAAATGAACATCTATGCAGACCTTAGCCCCGCCCCCTTTGTCTCGCTTACACACGACATTGACACAGATTGAAAGCTAGCTAGTAGAGACTATACTGTATAATGATCGAAAACCAGGCTAAGAAACGTAAGGGGCTGAAAAATAAGAGACAAAAAGACATCTTCACTAGACAACGTTTTACCAATTGAAAAACGGCTATGTTTATTTTACCTAAAGCTCAAAAAATGATTTTGCGCTCAAATAAAGGCCCAAAAATTTTGCGACTCACAAAGAGGTCAAAGATTCAAACCCCTCCCCATCACTTTGGATGAAAGCATCTGCTAAATAACCATATTATTCTTGCATGACTCTAGTGAGGTTAGGGTTAGAAGATAAAAGGTGACTCACGGTGATGTGGTTGAACAGCTGGAAGGTGGAGGTACCGGAGGAGGTGGAGGTGGAGATGTGGTCAGGGTAGCGGTGGACCGAGCCACTGTCCCACTCACAGCCTCCATCTCTCCTCAGCCTCAACACCAGGCCCTCGCGGCTCCTCACGTACACCGCCCCCTTCAGGCCATATCTGGGAACAACAGGCTGTCAGCATTGTAACTGTAATAATAACAATAATAATGTATTCAAAGCGACGTTCAGGAGAGGATTTGTGACCTTCTGATCCTGAGTCAAATTCTCTACATGACACTTTATGTAGAGGTAACAAATGAGCTACACCCATCCTCCCACGAGTTAGATTTTATTTATATTGGGAAACCACAAAGACTGTGGCATCGAGACACCGCAAAGACTGCAGCCTGTGTTCAGAAGGGTTTTATTACTTGTACTTTTTTTTTTGCTTTATAAATAAAGTCTTATAATCCCCACGCATGTGGCTGTTGAATGTTGTTAGTGGCGGCAGGTGTGTGGTGCTTACTGGGGCACGAAGACCAGCATGCCGTTGGCTCTGATGGCGTAGACGATGGCGTCGGAGAGGCAGCCTGGGTCTGTCTGAGGGTCCTTGTCTCTGAAGTACAGACACTGGAACAGCTCTGTGGACTGCTTCTGGGCCCGCTGTGCTGCCTGGAGACACAGGGACTCATCAGTAGGTAGGTGGGTAGATATAAAGATATGTAGAATAGTTGTGAATTATTTAGAAAGCCTGGAAACAGTCTTGGCCTGGGTTAGGGTTCCTGGCCATTCAGACTTTCACATTCTTCATTAAGCACATACTGGAATCCAAATTAATATACAGATTAATAGAAAGTACAGCAGAAGGTCAAGGAGCAACAACAGAAACCTAACAACAGTGCAACAATAACATCTCAGCTACAATTAATATTCCATAGAGGGCAGCCTAAACAACATTAGTATGCGTCAGTATGACTCCTCCTTACTCTGTTCTTGTTGTTGATTTGATGAGCCACTTCCTCTAGCTCCTTGTTATTGGCCCGGGGTTTTCCAGGCCCCACCCCCTTGTCCAGACTGATTGCAGCGATAAGCAATCGGTGGACAATTATGTCGGCATAACGACGGATAGGGGAAGTGAAGTGGGTGTACCGGTCCAAAGCAAGACCTGAAGGAGACATGGTACTGGTGTTACTTTGGTGATAGTACTGGTGGTCCCGTAGTGATAGTACTGGTGTTACTGTAGTGTTAGTACTGGTGTTACTGTAGTGTTAGTACTGGTGATACCATAGTGATAGCACTAGTGTTACCATAGTGATAGTACTGGTCCCGAGGGCAGGTTCCAGTGCAGAAGTACAGAGCGTTGGACATGGCTTGCGTGGCCATCATCCTCAGCAGGCGGTTGAACTGAGGGTCCTGGGGGTCCTGGGCCAGGGCCAGGGACTCAGCCAGGCTCTGGTTGGACCTGAGGGACAGCTACTGTTACACCATGTTACTCCTAAGTGCCAAGGCCTGCTGCACTGCAAACTGGCTGAAGATGTTCCCTAGAGGGAGGGAGGGAGGCAGGGGGGAGGGAGGGAGGCAGGGGGGAGGGAGGGAGACAGGGGGGAGGGAGGGAGGCAGGGGGGAGGGAGGGAGGCAGGGGGGAGGGAGGGAGGCAGGGGGGAGGGAGGGAGGCAGGGGGGAGGGAGGGAGGCAGGGGGGAGGGAGGCAGGGGGGAGGGAGGGAGGCAGGGGGGAGGGAGGGAGGCAGGGGGGAGGGAGGGAGGCAGGGGGGAGGGAGGCAGGGGGGAGGGAGGCAGGGGGGAGGGAGGGAGGCAGGGGGGAGGGAGGGAGGCAGGGGGGAGGGAGGCAGGGGGGAGGGAGGGAGGCAGGGGGGAGGGAGGCAGGGGGGAGGGAGGGAGGCAGGGGGGAGGGAGGGAGGCAGGGGGGAGGGAGGCAGGGGGGAGGGAGGGAGGCAGGGGGGAGGGAGGGAGGCAGGGGGGAGGGAGGGAGGCAGGGGGGAGGGAGGGAGGGAGGCAGGGGGGAGGGAGGGAGGCAGGGGGGAGGGAGGGAGGCAGGGGGGAGGGAGGGAGGCAGGGGGGAGGGAGGGAGGCAGGGGGGAGGGAGGGGTTACCTGGTGTCGATGCTGAAGCCCCTGGCCTTGGCGCTGTCGATCAGCTGGCTGAAGACCTGCTGGCGTGGGGGCGGGTGGTGCCTCAGCAGGGCCTGCTGGGGGAAGCTCTCCTGGATCTTAACCGCCACCCAGTGGTTGGCGAAGATCATGCACTCAGCCACGGTCTCATGCACCTCGAGGGGCTGGCGGGGTACCAGGGACGTGATGTTCCCCTCCTCGTCCAGCTGGGCCTTCACCTGCAGCGACAGGAGACCAGAAGGGTTAAGGTTAGGTGATGTTATCTGATGTAGCAGGAAACTTAGGGTAGTGGTGATCATTAGAATTGTCTTTCTTTTCTTGCACAAACCATAACTCATAACTCATTTTGGTTTTGAATGTGATAGTTGCTGTCACCGTCTAAGACTTTTGGTCGTCACTGTAGCCAGAAACGCATTCCACAAACAAAACAGAATGAAACCTCGTACCCACCTCCACCCCCTCCAGCTCCAGAGCCCCCCCCTTGTCCCTGCGAGCACGGAGGTGCCTGGCTATGCGGGTCAGGGTCTCCAGGTCCTGGGTGAGCCGGGCTAGTCTGGCGTCCCTCTCTGAGGGCTCAATCTGGGCCAGCTCCGGTACCTGACCGCCCTCCCCCTCCAGCAGGCTTTGGGCCAGCTCATAGTGGAGCTGGTAGCAGGAGCGGATGATGCTACGGCCGTACCACACGCTCTGCACCTCCAGGGTGTGAGAGTCCAGCTCCCACAGCACGCTGACCGCATACCTGCACACAGGGTGACATCACTATATACACCTGCACACAGGGTGACATCCCTATATACACCTGCACACAGGGTGACATCACTATATACACCTGCACACAGGGTGACATCCCTATATACACCTGCACACAGGGTGACATCACTATATACACCTGCACACAGGGTGACATCCCTATATACACCTGCACACAGGGTGACATCACTATATACACCACCACACGCACACAGGGTGACATCACTATATACACCACCACACGCACACAGGGTGACATCATTATATATACACCACCACACGCACACAGGGTGACATCACTATATACACCACCACACGCACACAGGGTGACATCATTATATATACACCACCACACGCACACAGGGTGACATCACTATATACACCACCACACGCACACAGGGTGACATCATTATATACACCACCACACGCACACAGGGTGACATCATTATATATACACCACCACACGCACACAGGGTGACATCACTATATACACCACCACACGCACACAGGGTGACATCATTATATATACACCACCACACGCACACAAGGTGATGTGCATTATGGATGTGACATGTTAACTGGATACCCAACTCCAGGATGTTGTCATGGATACCCAATAGCAGGGTTTGTAGAAGAGCTGGCTCACCTGTCAACCCCTCCCAGCAGGGAGCACAGATCTGCACTCAGCACCGCAGGAAGCATGTCATACCTGCGGTCTGCCAGGTAGTAGGTGGTGGCTCTGGGGAGAGAGAGGAGGTGTCAACAGGAGGAAAGAGGAGATGGGAATGACCTTCCTCCTCCACCTACCTGGGGCAGCCTCCTACCTGGGGCAGCCTCCTACCTGGGGCAGCCTCCTACCTGGGGCAGCCTCCTACCTGGCGCATGCCTCCAGATCGGTGAGGTCCCCCTCGGGTACGAAGTGTGTGACGTCAGCGATGTGGACCCCCAGCTCCAGCCTCTCTCGCCCCAGGCTGCGCACTGACAGAGTGTCGTCCACATCCTCGCAGCCCTGCGGGTCGATGCTGAACACCAGATGAGACTCCCGCAGGTCCCGTCTGGAAGCTTCCTGCTCTGGGTCCACCTGCCAGGGACGCTCCGGAGAACTGACCGGCATCTCCCGCAGCTGGACACACACACACACACACACACACACACATACCGTGTTCCTCACCATGCAAACCTGACAGTTGTCTAGTTTAGGTTAGTTATGCTGATCTGTAGCTTGACAGTTCACCAGCCTCTGGTCCTGACCTGGGCATCGGAGAAGGGGGCCAGGTGGATGCCGTTCTCTATCAGGATGGTCTGAACCTCTGTCTCTAGCTCCCCCACTCGCCCCAGGACCCGCACCATGTGACCGCTGGGGTACAGGGATGTGCTCTCCCATGAGTCCATACGCACCACCACCCTGTGGTCCTGGAGCCACAGGAAGGGAGGAGGTTAGATAGGGCACCACCACCCTGTGGTCCTGGAGCCACAGGAAGGGAGGAGGTTAGATAGGGCAGGAGAGGAAGAGGAGGTTGGATGGAGCATGGGAGGAGAGAGTTTTACAGAGCCAGTGTTAATCTGTTACTGAAGGTAGCAGGCTGGGTAGTGAGCAGGCTAGGTAGTGTTAGCCTGATGCTACAGATAGCAGGCTAGGTAGTGAACTTGTGGGACCTGCAGTGTCTCGGCCTGCTGGGTGCTGATCCTGATCTTGGGGATGCGTTCATCCCAAGGGATCGCCAGGATACGCTGGGAGGTCCTGCTCTGTGATTGGCTATCCTCCCGGGGGGGAAAGGTCACCACGTAGTCCCTCCAGTTCCTCTGGAGGATCCCCACCACTCTTCCTGCGGGGGGGGGGGGGGGGGCGGCGGGGGGCAGATTGAAAATAAGAACTCAACAGAAGCTCAGAATCAGAATCAGCTGTGTGTGTTCTTGTTAGTTTTTGTCTGCACAGGTGTGTGTGTGTGTGGTGTGTGTGTGTGTAGATGCTTGTGGGCTGCCATCGTACCTGTCGGCATGGGCTGGCTCTGGGCTTCTTCTCCGCTCCCCTCTTCCCCCTGCTGGTCCGTCAGGGCAGTTGTCCTCCCCATCCACTCACTCCTCTGCAACAGTTCCACAACTACCACGTCGCTATGCACACCTCGGTTACGGTTCTTACCTCCACACACCAACACGTCCGTATTCAGCTCTGGGAGGGAGGGAGGGAGGGAGGAGAAGAGAGGAGAGGGGGAGAGAAGGAATGATGGAGAAATTAGAGAAGGAGAGGATGAAAGAAGGAGAAAAGAAACCGTAATGAACCACAGGATAACACAACATTAAATTGTGTTCATCTAGCAGGCGGTTTCCTCCGAAGCACGACACCAGGTGATGCATTACCTGTGTTCTTGTTGGAGGCGTCCATCCTCAGGAAGGCCTCGTGCTGAGCTCTATGCCTGTTCACACTCAGCGTTCCCTGAGAGGCAACGAGAGAGCAGACATCATATACACGTGACTACGCCAACCCTGACCCCACGTCAGGTTTGAACTTCCTTTATCTGCCACTTAGCCTTGAATAAGGAAGTGTCTCAGCAAGTATTAATTCTGACAACCAGGGCTCCAGAAAGAAGGTCAAATATAAGGGCTGCTTGTTTATCTACTTTCTAACTCTGGTTAAATACATTTAATGCTGGGTACACACCACAAGATAATCAGGCTGATTTGGGGCCGATTCCCCAGTAGGGGCTAAATCCCTCAGAGCGTCGTGGACGTCCTCGCTAGGGTGAGCATAGAGCATGGACGGCGATGGACAGCGATGATGTTCAGAGCATAGAGCATGGACGGCGATGGACAGCGATGATGTTCAGAGCATAGAGCATGGACGGCGATGGACAGCGATGATGTTCAGAGCATAGAGCATGGACGGCGATGGACAGCGATGATGTTCAGAGCATAGAGCATGGACGGCGATGGACAGCGATGATGTTCAGAGTGCCGTCCCTGATTAGCATGGACGGACGGCGATAGCACCTGAATGGCAGGCTGTTGAGCTAAACCAGAGCCGTCGAAGGCTAACATAGAATGTAGCTACAGCAACCTTGCATGACTCAATAACTTTTGTCACGTTATTTTGTATAAATTGCATTTATGTGTAGTCTATATATACATATACATACAGAAGTAGGCCAATCAACAATAAAATCTCATGACAATATAGACTTGAAAAACAACTTTAATATATATAGGGTTGGGGTTTAATTATTTCGTGAATTGTTAATAAAGACTTGTTTAAAGATTTAAACATTGAGTTATGACCCTTTGATATACATTGCTTTTTCGGTCTTTTAAGCCGTCAGGTGTTTTATGGGTGGATTTGGATCAGTCACTCCAATTTTGCGCACAAACTTTGCGCACTAACGTTGAGCGGAGACAAATGCAAAACAACATACACGGCACAAATCACTTTGAGCGGAGCCAAATGCAAAACACAATACGATGCAATGCCAAGTAACAAGTAGCTGCAGCCGTTTGATTTAGGCTACTGAAATTGTTCTGCCCCTGGCAAGCATAGAAAATAGGTTTGGCAGTTTAGCGCCATCTAGTGTTAGTCTTTTTTTGTTCTATTGTGATGAGTTTGTTTGTATTGGGATAGTGTACTGATCTACCTACAGGTGAATAGTTTTTTCGTGGTCTTACTGGCCAGTTGAACCTGTTTTTTGAAACCAGCCAGAGCAGCGGACACTACCGGCATTATTTGATTTAGTTTGTTTGGATGGCTGAGTTGGTTGCCATGGCGCAGCGACTGGCAGTCTGTTTTAGCAGCTCTGTGGAGCTAGGTGGACGATGATGGGACCCCTTAGCTTACACTATACACTGGGCATGCCCTGTGGCACTACGAGGGACTGCTAAACTGGCAATAAAGCGCCCTATCCCAACGGAGCTTCGAGAGCCGTTCCATGGTTGCGGAGCTGGAGCTAAGCGGAGGGCTATGCTGGCAACGCGGAGGATGAGATACAGGCTGGACAAGCTGGTCAGGAAGGCGGGGACTGTGGTGGAGATATGGATGCGGGACAAGCTCTTGGCCATCATGGGCAATGTCAAGCATCCCCTCCACCATGTCCTGGCAGGACAGTCCAGCAGCCTCCGTAGCGGGCGGCTCAACACCTCCGTAGCAGGTAGCGGGCGGCTCAACACCTCCGTAGCAGGCGGCTCAACACCTCCGTAGCGGGCGGCTCAACACCTCCGTAGCGGGCGGCTCAACACCTCCGTAGCAGGCGGCTCAACACCTCCGTAGCAGGTAGCGGGCGGCTCAACACCTCCGTAGCAGGCGGCTCAACACCTCCGTAGCGGGCGGCTCAACACCTCCGTAGCGGGCGGCTCAACACCTCCGTAGCGGGCGGCTCAACACCTCCTTAGCAGGCGGCTCAACACCTCCGTAGCGGGCGGCTCAACACCTCCGTAGCGGGCGGCTCAACACCTCCGTAGCGGGCGGCTCAACACCTCCGTAGCGGGCGGCTCAACACCTCCGTAGCAGGCGGCTCAACACCTCCGTAGCAGGCGGCTCAACACCTCCGTAGCGGGCGGCTCAACACCTCCGTAGCAGGTAGCGGGCGGCTCAACACCTCCGTAGCAGGCGGCTCAACACCTCCGTAGCGGGCGGCTCAACACCTCCGTAGCAGGCGGCTCAACACCTCCGTAGCGGGCGGCTCAACACCTCCTTAGCGGGTAGCGGGCGGCTCAACACCCTACGTTCTCGGACTGAGCGTCTTGGGAGGTCCTTTGTCCCAGCTGTCATGGGACTAACTATACGACTCCACACTGTTTTGTTTGCACTGTAGCTACATCTTGTCTGCTCTGTGCATGGCCTTATTGTTTTGTATTGTCTGTTTGTATTGTATCGTGTTGTCTGTAATTATTGTTAATATGGGAGCTATGAGAGATACCTGAATTTCCCCACGGGATTAATAAAGTATATATCTATCTATCTAGTGGCCATTATAGAATATCACCTTTTTTTCTGTTGGTCATTTGCAGCAGCTACAGCTGGTTCGTTTATTGTTTATTGTTTCCACGGTAACAGGAGCCGTCTCTGAAACACTTCATTTTTCCGTTGATAATACAAACAACAATACCACTCTCTTAATCCGAAAACAATATTGATCCTTGTATTTATGTTAATTCCTTACAACGCAGCGTCTGTAAGTACTGTACTATACATAAATACTTTCAGTTAATTATAATTTGTAAGACAGATCTTAGTAATATCTGTTAATTCTCTGATTATCTGTATACAGTATCACTTATTCTGCTGCCATGAAATGTGCTAGCATAAGCTATTTCAATGAAAGACACCGAAGACCTCAAGAGACTCTACTGTACCTTTATTCTAGACTTATCAAATCGGATTGTAATTGAATAACATAACTATAAAACATATTCTTGTATTACTTTCAGTTTTACTCTGTTTCACAAAAAAAACCTGGAGCTTGGAAGCTACTTCCTGACTTGGCGTCTTTATGAAAGGAGTTAGGCTGGCTGTCCATATGTGTAGGAAACATACTTGGAGGACAGTACAGAAATTATTATGAAATGGTATGTTCTACTAGCTATTTGCCTACTTTAGCAAGTCACTGTATTTCCAAGCCCTGATAATGTAACTGAGACGACTCAGTAAATAATTCCTCTTTCAATTAGGGTTAGGCTAACCCTAACCCTGTTCCAGTGTTGAGCATTAAATTAGCTGCACGGCCTGTAGAGATCTTGGGACGAAGCCACTTTTTTGTTCTAAAACCGGGCTATACGCCGCTTCGAAATATAAGCCGTACAACCACAAGAAAACTGTAAAATAGGGGTACAAGCCGCAGTTTTATTTCCGAAAAATATGGTAGGTAATGAGTCACCACTGATCCCATGAAATCAGAACTCCCAAGTTGGGATGACGTCGTCATCTGAACCTTGATCTACTCTTTAGACGCACACTTGCTCTCTCCATCACACCAACCTGGAGGAATCTTCCAGACTTGATGCCAGCCTCCAGGATCTCAGCAGGCAGGTGGTCGACGTACTCCCTCTCAGAGCCCTCGCCCCCTCTCTCCTGCAGCGCCTGGGCGATCGAGCTGTACAGCTCCTGGGCCGCCAGCAACTCCGGCCAGAAGGTCCTGAGGTAGTCCTGGGGGAGGAGTCAGGAGGTGGTGAGGTAGTCCTGGGGGAGGAGTCAGGAGGTGGTCCACACAGGTGTGTGTTACCTGTGTGGAGAGGATGCGTGTGTGTGTTACCTGTGTGGAGAGGATGCGTGTGTGTGTTACCTGTGTGGAGAGGATGCGTGTGTGTGTTACCTGTGTGGAGAGGATGCGTGTGTGTGTTACCTGTGTGGAGAGGATATGTGTGTGTGTGTGTGTTACCTGTGTGGAGAGGATGTGTGTGTGTGTGTTACCTGTGTGGAGAGGATGTGTGTGTGTGTTACCTGTGTGGAGAGGATGCGTGTGTGTGTTACCTGTGTGGAGAGGATGCGTGTGTGTGTTACCTGTGTGGAGAGGATGCGTGTGTGTGTTACCTGTGTGGAGAGGATGCGTGTGTGTGTTACCTGTGTGGAGAGGATGTGTGTGTGTGTGTTACCTGTGTGGAGAGGATGTGTGTGTGTGTTACCTGTGTGGAGAGGATGTGTGTGTGTGTGTTACCTGTGTGGAGAGGATGTGTGTGTGTGTTACCTGTGTGGAGAGGATGCGTGTGTGTGTTACCTGTGTGGAGAGGATGCGTGTGTGTGTTACCTGTGTGGAGAGGATGCGTGTGTGTGTTACCTGTGTGGAGAGGATGCGTGTGTGTGTTACCTGTGTGGAGAGGATGTGTGTGTGTGTTACCTGTGTGGAGAGGATGCGTGTGTGTGTTACCTGTGTGGAGAGGACGTACACCCCACAGTGGAGGCTGCTGTACTCCGCCAGTGCAGCCTGGTCCTCAGTGATCATTACGACCGGCTTTAGACCAGTCAGGTGGTCATGGTACCACACCGCTGCATGGTACACACACCTGCACACACACACAATCCCCCCCCAAACACACACATGCAGCACACACACAAACACACACGCAGACAGCACCCAGAACCATATTACAGGGGGCAGAAAATCAACTGTGGCTGTAGTCGCCTCAATTACGTTGCATGTTGTGGTCTCAGTGTGAATCAGATACAGTAGGCAGCAGGGTAAAGTAGACAGATATCTCACCTGGTCTGCCACCTGTCCTGTGTCTCCCCCTTCTCCCTGGGGCAGTAGGAGTACTTCTGGAACTCGTTAGCAAACAGCACACAGTCGTAGCGGGGGTCCTTCAAGAGCCCGCGCAAGCGGTTGTACTGCCTGTTCAAAACATCAACCATATCACTCTTACTTGTAAAAGTTATGGAGTGACATCACTAACACTTGTAACAGTTTAGGAAAGAACCAGCAAGGTCAAGGTGTAAAGATGTACCTGCGTCCGCGGCTGTGTTGTACCGAGTGGCAGGCGGTTTGCGTGAGAACAATTCCCTGGAGCTCTCGAAACTCCAGGACCTCCAGATAATCCCGCAGAACCCCCGCGTCAGGGACCACATAGTGAGTGACTTCTCCAGAAAGCACCTTGCCATCTACTCGCACCAAAACAATAATGTTTATTGATAATCTTTAGTCATAAGCCATTCACATGCCAGGTATTTTCTCTTATTCGTTGGTTTTCTTACAGATTACTGTAAGATATTTGATGATTTTATTGTAGCTAATATTAGTAGCTCTAGCTACATTAGCTAGTTACAATAAGAATGTGAACAGCCATGAAAACGCTGATAGTTAGTTAGCTATATTTCAAAATGCGTATGGACATGTTAGCTAGTTCTTGCTACCCCTGGTTGGACCAACAAGCTATCTAGCAACGTTTAGTCAAGTAACGACAAATGTTTTTAGGATTACCGTTGGCACAGCCCGCCTGACAGAGAGTGCTGTAGCAAGGAACATGCTCTCTCAAATAATGTTCCCTAACCACACGAACTTTCCTGCCTCGGGAACTCTTGAGATGCAAAATCTTTTCCGTCTTAATCATTATCTTGTTTCATAAAAACCGTTGAGGAGTGTAGGTTAGTAGGCACTTCAGTTCAGTGTTTACAAGCGGGTATCTAAAGTTGCAAATATCTTGTTGCTGCTTTCTTTTCGCAACACTGAATTGAACTTCCGGGTGACGTGAAAACGTTTTTTTTATTTTCTTCAAAGTAAAGGTACACTAACGTTTTACAAATGGTCAATAATCGGTTCGCAGTTAAAAATGGTGAATAACACTGACATTCATACTTCTTATTTTAGTGACACTGTCTTTGCATTTTGTTACGTAAATGTCATGTTAAAACGTAATTTAAATACACTCATGTACACACTGTCATACTATGTATAAACTAGAGAGGGTAACATTTCAGATTGCCCCGGCCGCTGCAGCCGGGGCAATCTTATCCAAACCTATTAATTGAACTAATATCAACAATCAAAAAAAATTTCATAAGTGTACTTGTATACACTTATATTTGAATTTCAGTATACACTTACTTTCGAACATTGCATAGATTAAAAAGCATACAACACACATTTGTTGCTGCTTATTTACTTATCGAAATACAAAGTTTTAAAGTGTAGAATGAAACAGGGTTCTTTTATTTTCCTTAGTGCAAGAGGTAGGCGAATGGTGATGTGGGAACCTCACGTAGTTGCATCAAAACTAAGAAAAAGGGGCAATCCTGTGTGGTCCTAAACTAATAGGCCAGGGTTCTCCAATCCTGGTACTAGAGGGCCGCTGTCCTGCATGTTTTAGATGTTTCCCTACTCCAGCACACCCTGCTATAGGCCTGTTATTACTTATGAATGAATATTCCCGCCTACTGTTATTTTTAAGCGTTTACTCATATTGCATTTTTTAAATAATTAAACCTCTTTGAAACAAGCGTATTCAAACAATGTTGTCACCAGAGATGGCAAAAGTACACACATCTTTCACTCAAGTAGAAGTACAGATACTCATGTTTAAAACGACTGGTAAAAGTTGAAGAACTGAAGTCAAGTTAAAGTAAAGAAGTGTGGGCTCTGACATAAAAAGTAGCCGTTAGGCTACCTGTTTTAGTGTCTCGCTGATAACTGCATCTCACATCATGTTAATACAAAAATACACTATAGACTCATTTGCCAGGAATCATTTATGACACAGCCAATTTCTCCCTCATATATGGCCATAGGTGATCAGGAATGTCTCTATTCTCAGTCATGTAGACATTGCTAACTACCTCAGTGTCATCCATAAAGTACCTTTTTTCATAAACTTTTTTTCCACACACACAGTGAATCTTTTTATTTAAACCTTTCCAAACTTTTTTTCCCAATTTCTTTTTCACATTTTCCTATTCACCTTTCCAAACTTTTGTTTCCAAGTTTTTTTTCAACCTTTAGAAACTTTTTTTGGGGGAAACTTTTAGGGTTTGAGGGTATGGAGCCCCTGAAGGGACCTGTGAAAAACTTCCTGTACATAAGTCTATGGTCACTTCCTGTATATAAGTCTATGGTCACTTCCTGTATATAAGTCTATGGTCACTTCCTGTATATAAGTCTATGGTCACTTCCTGTATATAAGTCTATGGTCACTTCCTGTATATAAGTCTATGGTCCCTTCCTGTATATAAGTCTATGGTCACTTCCTGTATACAAGTCTATGGTCCCTTCCTGTATATAAGTCTATGGTCACTTCCTGTATATAAGTCTATGGTCCCTTCCTGTATATAAGTCTATGGTCACTTCCTGTATATAAGTCTATGGTCCCTTCCTGTATATAAGTCTATGGTCACTTCCTGTATATAAATCTATGGCCACTTCCTGAATATAAGTCTATGGTCACTTCCTGTGTACCATAAGAGTTACAAAGGGGATACACATTATATCAGGCCGTTTTCTCACCTGATATAATGTGTACCCCCTCCCCTAACATGCAAAGGGTCTGTCCTGCCATCATGTGTGTTCTTTTGGTCACAATGAACAACCTGGGGTTATTTGGAGATAGAAGTATAGATACTAGGGTTTAAAAAGACTTCTGTAGAAGTTGAAGTTGAAGTATCAACTCAGGCTTTTTACTCAAGTAAACCAGTCGTAATGTAGGCCTAATGGGAAAAAAATGCCATTAAGGCCAAAAGCTAGGCCACGCCACAGGGACCTATAATGCACTACCCCACCTCCCCCCCAAATTTTTTTTCTAAAGGCCATAATGACTATAATGTTATATGTAAATGTTAAATGTAAATGTTGAAACATTTCGGATGCACCTGTTTCAGCCGTATTTATGCCCATTGAAAATGAACGCATTTTCAAATACAATAAAGAACCATATATGTTTACTACCTAGCATTAACAGGTGTTTCATGGAGCGTAAGATATGATGACTAGTTGCCTGTAAGTGTTATAATGGCGCAAAAAGTCAAACTTCAGAGGCATGTTATCAATAGCCTTCATTCAAATTAGACGGCAAGTTTTTGAAAGCCATTAGCCTGTGGTACTTGGGTGCGCAGAGCTTTCAGCTCATTCGAAAGGAGTACAATTCTTCCAGGTACGACCAGAAGGGTTGGCTGGTCTTCCTGGCTACCAACCTCCTCGCTGGTGCTTGGTTGGGACATTTCGCTTGAGTCTCTGCCACGGACATCTTCGTACCTACATACGTCTGCAACACTGGCAAATTCTTTATTTGTCCATAGGCCACGTAAGCTACTAGACCTAGCCAGAATGAAACTTGAAGTGCTCGTTATCTATCTAAATCACAAGCTGACCAGAACTGATCGTCTGAGGAGAAATAAACTATATTTAACAAATCTTTATGCATGTGTATGTTTGTCTTAGAAATAGGGTATGTTTCCAAGCATTATTGTAGAATTTTATTTTTGTTTTAGGCTACAGACCAGTGGACAGTATAACAGTTGATCATATATATATTTATTTAGTGTATTGTATTGTTCTCTGTCCAAAACAATCTCAATATTTACCTTATATAAAAAGGCAGCTAATATTGTACGACTGTTTGGAAAGGTCAGGAAAAGCAAACAACAACAACATTTGTTAAAAAGTTATAAACGTACCTTAAAAACAAAGCCTACATTTCAACATCAATCCTGAATTGGTTCGTAGTGAAATCTGGTGTCACCAGCATCAAAGTACCCCTGATCCAAATCTGCTTCCATCTCTCATCTTCTTAGGGGCTGATTCTGTATCCTGAAACTCACGTGGTGATGTTGGGGGTGACTGGTATTTACATTTAGGAGGGACTTTATTCAATTAAACATGGTTACACAAAATCAGTTTTCTAAATAAAGAAGGAAAACATCAACATTTGACTCCTGAAAAAGCAGCCTATCATGTTCAGCCTTTGTTTATTGTGGTCTTGGTCATGAGTCATAGACCAAAATCAGCAGCATTTTATTTTAATGTTTAGACAGTTTGCAGGTGCAGCAGGTTTCTAGAAGCGTCGGCGCAGCAGGAACATGAGGAAGACGGCACTGAGCAGGATGCAGAGGGTGCACACCGTCGGAACAACGATCTCAGACACCATCTCCATGTGGCTCGTCAGGGGGTCTGAAACATCAGTCACATTAAACCAGCATTAATACAGGCTTTTGTATGCTTTTACGTGACATCATGTCTTAATGTAATTGTAAAGTTTCTGAAACCTCAAGTGGGATTAGAACTGGTTGGTCTCGTCAACTATAGTGTGATAAGGAGGATGGTTGGTACCTAAACCTCATCATGCCACACCCTGGGCCTCCCTGAGTGCTGCTCATGCCTTAGGGTTACAGGAGTTAGGGTTAGGTACTCTGCTAGTTGCAGGGTTAGGTACTCTGCTAGCGGCAGAGTTAGGTACTCTGCTAGCTGCAGGGTTAGGTACTCTGCTAGTTGCAGGGTTAGGTACTCTGCAAGCTGCAGGGTTAGGTACTCTGCTAGTTGCAGGTTTAGGTACTCTGGGACAAACAAAGCCAAACCCTGTTAGGGTTGTGGGAATCAAGCTAGCTACCAAATAGTTTGGCTCGGCTAGCTTCACGTCTCTATACTGTGTGTTCTGTGTATGTGTGTGTGTGTGTGTGTTGTGTGTGTGTGTGTATGCTGACCTGCAGCAAGGAGCTGGTTGTGTGTGTGTGTGTGCTGACCTGCAGCAAGGAGCTGGTTGTGTGTGTGTGTGTGCTGACCTGCAGCAAGGAGCTGGTTGTGTGTGTGTGTGTGTGTGTGCTGACCTGCAGCAAGGAGCTGGTTGTGTGTGTGTGTGCTGACCTGCAGCAAGGAGCTGGTTGTGTGTGTGTGTGCTGACCTGCAGCAAGGAGCTGGTTGTGTGTGTGTGTGTGTGCTGACCTGCAGCAAGGAGCTGGTTGTGTGTGTGTGTGTGTGCTGACCTGCAGCAAGGAGCTGGTTGTGTGTGTGTGTGTGTGTGTGCGGACCTGCAGCAAGGAGCTGGTTGTGTGTGTGTGTGTGTGTGTGCTGACCTGCAGCAAGGAGCTGGTTGTGTGTGTGTGTGTGTGTGTGCGGACCTGCAGCAAGGAGCTGGTTGTGTGTGTGTGTGTGTGTGTGCTGACCTGCAGCAAGGAGCTGGTTGTGTGTGTGTGTGTGTGTGTGTGTGCTGACCTGCAGCAAGAAGCTGGTTGTGTGTGTGTGTGTGCTGACCTGCAGCAAGGAGCTGGTTGTGTGTGTGTGTGTGTGTGTGCTGACCTGCAGCAAGGAGCTGGTTGTGTGTGTGTGTGTGTGTGTGTGTGTGTGTGTGTGCTGACCTGCAGCAAGAAGCTGATTGTGTGTGTGTGTGTGTGTGCGGACCTGCAGCAAGGAGCTGATTGTGTGTGTGTGTGTGTGTGTGCTGACCTGCAGCAAGGAGCTGATTGTGTGTGTGTGTGTGTGCTGACCTGCAGCAAGGAGCTGATTGCTGGAAGAGCACGTCTCGGTAGCTTCTCTTCTCCAGCTCTCCACCTGCGTACAAAGGAACTGTCAGTGTCATGTAACCATAGCAACTGTTAGTGATGCGCGTTGCTGTGTCGCTACCTCTCTCTGATTGGGGAACCCGTTGGAGCTGATGATGCGTTTGTAGAACTGGACCGAAGCTTTCGGGTAGCGGGGTTTGTTCTTGCTCCTGAAGTCGACGTAGAACAGCCCAAACCTCTCCGAGAAGCCCTCGTCCCACTCAAACTTGTCCAGTAGGGACCACGCTGTGTAGCCCATCACATTCACACCGTCATTGATCGCTGCAACACAGAAAACCTGCTCAGGTCAAGTGGAAATTTATACTAGAAATGTACTGACTTTATTTGGTACTACATAAGGTATCTTAAATATAACATTCAAAGAATAAATGAAGGCATAAAATAAACATTTCTATATCCATAACATTTCAAATGATGACATGAAAACAGATTGATGTGATTTCTGGGCTCTGACCCTTGAGCATCTCATTGATGTAATCCTTGAAGTACTGCATCCTCCAGTCGTCACAGAGATCTGTGCACATGATCTTCTCCGACACGCCGTTCTCCGTCACATATATCATAGGATTACCGTACTGTGTCTGGAACACGACAAGAATGGTTAGCAGAACTGATCAAATTAGGCCAAAGTGAAATCATGTAACAAATGAAGTGTGGATGAAGGTAATGTCTAGGCAGCCTATAAACCATACAGTAGTGAGTGGACTAGCTGTATGAACTGTCCTGATCTCTGCTTTCAGCCTTGTACCTTGACGAAGTTAAGCAGGCGTCGGAAGCCCCAGGGAACGGAGTAGAGCCACTCGGAGCCAGGGTCGGGCCAGCGAGGGTCCACCAGTTCAGCCAGGTCCCGGTCAGAGAAGTAGCTGCTGCCGCGGCCGGAGGGGAAGTTCTTCTGCGTGACATAGCGTGTTGTGAAGTGGCCGATCCCCAGGAAGTCACATGTGCCTTTGATGTAGCTCTTCTCCTGAGAGGAGAACATGGGCAGCCTGGACGACCCCAGACCCAGCTGGGCACTCTTCCTGCCTGCAGGGAGCAGGGGGAGGGAGGGAGGGAGGGAGTGAGTGAGTGAGTGAGTGAGGGAGGGAGGGAGGGAGGGAGTGAGTGAGTGAGTGAGTGAGGGAGGGAGGGAGGGACAGAAGGACAGATGGAGGGATGGATGGACAGACAGACGGACAGTCAGACAGATATCTCATTTATCCCCTGGGGGAATAAAGTTCTTTCCATGCTGCCTACCTATATAGTCCTTCATAACCTGTGGGTAGTCTCCGTTAAAGATGGGCGTAGCGAACCAGCCCAGGTAGAACTGCACGTATCGCTCAGCTGCTTCGATGTCCCTCTGGTTGGTAATGTCCACCGGCTCTCCCCAGTCAGCAGACAGGGAGATGCCCACCAGCCCTTCACACAGGAGCAATAGGTCAGCTGCCTTCAACACTAACACACCCAACACTTGAATCAGTCTAGTTGTTCCCTCAGAGCCTGGACAGGAGGCTGGATACCTTTCTGTTTGCTTCTCCACTGTGTGTCATAAGTATGCCAAACTTTAGCATGCGCCTAAAGAAAAAAGCATCACTTTGATGTTAGTATACTGTAATGTGACTTGCATTCATACATGTCCAGCAGGTGTGTTTGTCTTGGTGTTCCAGCTGGTACCTTGATGATGTGGTGTGCTGCCCTGTAGGCTCCTGTTCCTCTCAGCTGCAGTCCTGGAGCGTGCTCTCCTGTCTCATAGCCCTCCACTGCCACAGACTGCACACACACAACTCTGCATCAACAACACACTGCAGATACACAACACATTGCATCAACACAACATCACACCAAACCCTATCTCCAACAGCAATGCTTATCATCAGTCGGGCCCCTGGCAAGTCGACCATACCCAGGGGTTATTGAAGGTAATCCAGTACTTGATTCTGCTCCCAAATCGCTCGAAGCACAAGTTGGCAAAGTCGTTGAAGTAGTTGATCATGCTAACGTTCTGCCATCCGCCGTACTTCTCCTCTAAGATCTACGCAGGAAGAGAGGAAGACACCAGGAGGAATGTTAATATGACATCACTTCACACTGGTGGCTGTGGATGGTGTAGGCAGCATCAGTGTGACATGGTGTATGGAGTCTCTAATGGTGTTCTTCACAGGTTATGATTGTGTCCTGATGCCAGGTATTATCTTGCCAAGCCTACAGTGCATGGGAACTTCTGATCGTCTAACATGACTCACTTGAGGTAAATCCCAGTGATACAGGGTGACTATCGGTGTGATGTTGTTTTCCAGCAGCGTGTTGATCAGGTCATCATAATGTTTGATTCCCTTCTCGTTTAGATGTTCCGCTGAAACCACACAGAGATGTGTCATGCACATGCACTGTGGAGACAGAACAATCTCTGTTGAAAACAATGATTTGACGGGTGTTACTTTTGATCCCATGGGGTAGAATCCTTGGCCAGGAGATGGAGAAACGATAATGATTCAGTTTCATTTCCGTCATCAAGGTGATGTCATCCTACAAATAGCAGTTAGAACATATATGTTCATTTGAGCATGGGATGGGTCATTTTTGTTGTTGTTTCACATTTGGTTTCTGAGTCACATGAGGATGTTGTAGTGTCTCACGATACATTACAACACCAACTCTTGCTGAACTATGCTGATAAAAGCAACAGTTTTGTGCTTCTCAAGTGAGGTGTCTGGACAGAGGTAGTACCATGTCAAGTAGACTGGGTGTGAATTGTGACCTCACACTACCTTGAATTTGTAGTAACCTTCACAGGTGGAATCCCCTGTATCATTGAGGAAGATTTTGCCCTTTTTGTGGGCAAAAACATCCCAGATACTCCTCCCCTTGCCATCTTTGTCCCAGGCACCCTCGGTCTGGTAGGCAGAACCTCCGGCACCCCACGAGAACCCTGCAGGGTTAGGGGTTAGGGTTACAGACATTTTAGCTGCTCAGTGAACAAACTTCAAGATTTATACCTCAGCTTACGATGGATATGTCTCAGCATTTCTGCAGATCAAGAGGTTGCAAGGTCAAAACCCTCCTATATGTCACTTTGGATAAAGGCTTCTTCTAACTTAATAGATTATTCATATTATTATTATCACTATCATCATTTAATTTGGGGGGCTTTCCTCATGTTGTGGCAATCTGGCAGAACCCTTCCTCTCACAAGCCTGGAGAGGAGAGTCTGCTCCCCTGGAGAGGAGAGTCTGCTCCCCTGGAGAGGAGAGTCTGCTCCCCTGGAGAAGAGAGTCTGCTCCCCTGGAGAGGAGAGTCTGCTCTCCTGGAGAGGAGAGTCTGCTCCCCTGGAGAAGAGAGTCTGCTCCCCTGGAGAGGAGAGTCTGCTCCCCTGGAGAGGAGAGTCTGCTCCCCTGACTGGAGAGGAGAGTCTGCTCCCCTGGAGAAGAGAGTCTGCTCCCCTGGAGAGGAGAGTCTGCTCCCCTGACTGGAGAGGAGAGTCTGCTCCCCTGACTTACTAATACTCCATTTACATTTTAACATGTTATTCATTTAACAGACATTTGCATCCAAAGCGACAATTAGAGCACATAGAAAGTACAGGATAATATCAAGAATCAGAAGCGCAGTGTTATACAGTGTTTTGGAGACAAGGAACAGCTGGTATTTTCCAAGCACAGTGTAAAGTAACATATGAGACATCAGCCATGGTGTAGAGCAAACTGAGTTGGTATTAAAGACGGTGTGTCCATAACAACACCTGCCGTACCAGTTGGGAAGGTGCCGTAGTAGAAGGAACCGCGGTCCGTCTTGGTCCAGTCAAAGTCGTTGCTTGGCGCCACACACAGCGCCAGCAGGAGAGCCTGGCAAAGCGCCAGCAGGAGCCTCGCTAGCATGGTGGGTCCGGGAGCAACTCGCTCTCTCTGGTCACACAAACAGCCTGCTGTCAGAACCAACTCCTCACCCTAATCTCACCCTCAGGCCTGTCTCATCCTGTCAACTGTGTCTGTCTTCATAAACTATGTGTGTTGCACAGAGAGACTTGTAAAACAAAACCACTGTGAATGAAGTGTTTGTCTATATGCAAAATAAACGTATTTTCAACAACTTGCCATTTTCATGTTAACTGGTAATGAGAGTCAAGTGTTTAACTTTTCCCTCTGTATCATCAGATACCACAGATGAAATCCTAAGACTCACGAACGAGCAGTGCAGGTGTCCTGTGCGCTCCAACCCTAACCCTAACAGCAGTGCAGTTCAAAGTTCTAGCTTGAGGTTCTAGTCTCATTTCACCCACTTATAACCCACACTAACGCAGAACGCAATGAGAGACAGAAAATACACCAACTTGTCCAACACAGTCAGTATGAGCGACATGGTAAACCCAATTGAGAGTCGTACAGAATTTACACATCCAGAATTTGAAAAATGAGAAAGTATAAACCAATCCCCCGTGATGAAGCTCATTCCCCTCGCCAGCGTCTGTCCTCCTCTGTCTTTTTCTCCAACGCCCGCCCGCCCGCCACAAACACATGCATACCTAAACCATGTCCTGCGTTGGTCCACAATGAAACAACTGCAAAGTGTAGAGAAAGCTCTCCAAGGTTCTGGACCTAGTTCATTCTCACTCGGGGGCAGGTTGGCACTGACAACGAAGCATTCAATAGATTCAGGGTTCAGGGGCTATTCAGGGGCCCCGAGCGAACACATAGATCCAAACACCCTGCCATTCAAACCCAACTGAGTGGAAACGTAATCTGCGAAGGCAAACAGATATTTTGGAAATGGGACAGGATTCTGAAACTGTAAGCAAAGTTTATGTTAGTGATGTGTATGTGTGTGGGGTGGGGTGAGGGGGCATAAGTTAACTGTGTGTGTGTGGGATGGGGCATAGTGTGTGTGTGGGGTGGGGCATAGTGTGTGTGTGGGGTAGGGCATAGTGTGTGTGTGTGGTGGGGCATAGTGTGTGTGTGTGGTGGGGCATAGTGTGTGTGTGGGGTGGGGCATAGTGTGTGTGTGGGGTGGGGCATAGTGTGTGTGTGGGGTGGGGCATAGTGTGTGTGTGGGGTGGGGCATAGTGTGTGTGTGTGTGGTGGGGCATAGTGTGTGTGTGTGTGGTGGGGCATAGTGTGTGTGTGGGGTGGGGCATAGTGTGTGTGTGGGGTGGGGCATAGTGTGTGTGTGGGGTGGGGCATAGTGTGTGTGTGTGGGGGTGGGGCGTGTGTGGATGGGTTAACTGTAGGTGGGGGCAAAAGTAAAACATTTCCATATGTATTTAGCAGACGCTCTGGATAAGAGCGTCTGCTAAATGACTAAATGTACATACCAATACATTTTGAAAACAATGTTGTGAAGTGAGCATTATCCATAGTTTTTATTTTTTTTGTTAATTTGTCTGTGAGGCTACAGCCTCCTCATGGTAGAGGCTGCTGTGAGGCCAGAGGCTGCTGTGAGGCCAGAGGCTGCTTTGAGGCCAGAGGCTGCTGTGAGGCCAGAGGCTGCTGTGAGGCCAGAGGCTGCTTTGAGGCCAGAGGCTGCTGTGAGGCCAGAGGCTGCTGTGAGGCCAGAGGCTGCTGTGAGGCCAGAGGCTGCTGTGAGGCCAGAGGCTGCTTTGAGGCCAGAGGCTGCTGTGAGGCCAGAGGCTGCTGTGAGGCCAGAGGCTGCTGTGAGGCCAGAGGCTGCTGTGAGGCCAGAGGCTGCTTTGAGGCCAGAGGCTGCTGTGAGGCCAGAGGCTGCTGTGAGGCCAGAGGCTGCTGTGAGGCCAGAGACTGCTGTGAGGCCAGAGGCTGCTTTGAGGCCAGAGGCTGCTGTGAGGCCAGAGGCTGCTGTGAGGCCAGAGGCTGCTGTGAGGCCAGAGGCTGCTGTGAGGCCAGAGGCTGCTTTGAGGCCAGAGGCTGCTGTGAGGCCAGAGGCTGCTGTGAGGCCAGAGGCTGCTGTGAGGCCAGTGAAGGTCCTGCTCCCTCATCATATGGAGCATCAGACCTCAGGCGCCACAAACACTCTGGATCACAAGCTGCTGAACATTGTTTCAGAAAACGCTGAACTGCAGCGACCAGAACTGCCGGCACTGCAGTTTCTGTTTTCAGGCTGGTACGTGTGCATGTATTTTTGTGTATTGTCTGAGCGTGCAGGCAGAGGGATGTCTCTGCATTCTTGTCTCTGTGTGGGTCTGTGTGTGCACTCCTATTGTAGTTTGTGCGTGTGTTAGCATGTGCCCATGCATGTCTGTCACGTGTGCATTTCATTCTGTGATCCCTCTAGGTGTTTTGTTCCTGCTGCGTTTCAGCCCTGGTGGGGCCTAGGAGGGGCCTGGTGGGGGCCTGGGGGGGCACCTGGGGGGCCGGAGCTGTGTTTAGCATATGAAAGGGTCCTGGCGATAGTGGAACAGAAGCATATGAGTGTTCTAGCATGTCCCCAGCGCTTGGATCCCTGTCGTATTTAAGGGACAACTTCCTGTCCGGGCAGAGCTGACATGAACATCTTTGCTAAAGTCTCAGGATTAGCCCAACAAACCAGGTATGTGTGGAGCGCTAGAGGAACCAGGGGAGGAGGGGGGGTGGGGTGCAGGGGATGGGAGGGAGGGATGGCGGCCCATTTCTGTGTGACGGGATGTTTACCCTGACCCTAATGGCACCATGGTGGCACCATCTGGACCTTGTCACCTCACCACTCACCTCACCCCTCTCTGTTCTCTAGTCTGACATTCTCCTCATTCTGTCACTGCTTCTACAACAGCCCAAACACACATCATTAAATTGAGGGAGTGAAAGAAAATGAAAGACACTTCCAATTTTGTATTTTCATTATAGGTAGATTAATGACAAAAATTGCATTTTATTAGTCTTGGCAGAACAAAAGCAAAAGTTCAAAAAACATTTGTATTTATGAATCATCACCATTGGTGTTGTGTTCAGGCTAAGAATCTAAAGTTGATCATAAATTTAATTAGTAGTAGTACTTTGAACTTTGACTTTTGCTGGGCCAAGACTAATAAAATACACATTTTGTTACTACTAGTTGGACAATATCAAACAGGTGGTTTAAATGATCGTGGGAAGTGTCCATATGGTTGTATATCTAGTGCCTCCATGTGCAGTGTGTGTGTTTAATGAAGCCTTGTTCTCCTGTTGTTGCAGCAAGCTGGGGTCTGTGCTCCAACGTGCCTTCTACGGGTCCAGTGGCAAGGTGAGTCTAACCCTAACCCTCATAGGCTGGTGAGTCTAACCCTAACCCTCATAGGCTGGTGAGTCTAACCCTAACCCTCATAGGCTGGTGAGTCTAACCCTAACCCTCATAGGCTGGTGAGTCTAACCCTAACCCTCATAGGCTGGTGAGTCTAACCCTAACCCTCATAGGCTGGTGAGTCTAACCCTAACCCTCATAGGCTGGTCATCCAGGGGAAGTTACCTGAAACTACAGATCAATGAATCCACTACAATTTAAACTCACATATTTTAATTGCAAAGAGCTATGGAATGTGTGTGTGTGACCCAGAGACTTGCATTCATCCCCATGAGCGGTTATGTGGTGATGTGGTGAGGGCTTGATTTGGTGATGTGGTGAGGGCTTGATTTGGTGATGTGGTGGGGGCTTGTGGAGTATCTGATAACCAACATTGAGGCTGTCCTTGTCAGGTGACCCTGTTTGAACAGAGGAACTTTGCCGGCCGGCGCCTGGATCTGAGTTCTGACTGCCAGAAACTGAGCGAGAGGAACTTCCCAGAGAGATGCAACTCTGTGCAGGTGGAGAGTGGAGCGTGAGTTCGCCCCCTGGCTGCAAACAGCCAGCACTGCACCTCAAACAACCAGCAATGCACCTCAAACAGCCAGAATTGCACCTCACACAGCCAGCATGTACCTCAAACAGCCAGCACTGCACCTCAAACAGCCAGCATGCACCTCAAACAGCCATCATGCACCTCACACAGCCAGCATGCACCTCACACAGCCAGCATGTACCTCACACAGCCAGCATGTACCTCACACAGCCAGCATGTACCTCACACAGCCAGCATGCACCTCACACAGCCAGCATGTACCTCACACAGCCAGCATGCACCTCACACAGCCAGCATGTACCTCAAACAGCCATCATGCACCTCACACAGCCAGCATGCACCTCAAACAGCCAGCATGCACCTCACACAGCCAGCATGCACCTCACACAGCCAGCATGTACCTCACACAGCCAGCATGCACCTCACACAGCCAGCATGCACCTCAAACAGCCAGCATGCACCTCACACAGCCAGCATGTACCTCACACAGCCAGCATGCACCTCAAACAGCCAGCATGCACCTCACACAGCCAGCATGTACCTCACACAGCCAGCATGTACCTCACACAGCCAGCATGCACCTCACACAGCCAGCATGCACCTCACACAGCCAGCATGTACCTCACACAGCCAGCATGCACCTCACACAGCCAGCATGTACCTCACACAGCCAGCATGTACCTCAAACAGCCAGCATGTACCTCACACTATCTTTTAAAATAAGTTGGAATTATTGATTGTTTGCATGAGTGCTTTGCAAATACAAGTTCTAAACAGTAATCAGACAGTTTTTTCGCATATTTACAGTTGTGGGTTATTTTCCCTAAACAACCTGTCCTTTGCCTTCTCAGGCTGTCTTATCTTAATTTCTCAACAACAAAGTATTTCCTAAAACATCCTAATTACTTAAATATGTTACTGGCAATTGATCTGTTCGTCATGCAGTTTTTCTATAGAATTTAAAGTTATGGTGTAAAGAATATAAATAAAAGCAGGATATCTACCCCTCCAGATGGGTGGGCTACGAACAGGACAGCTTCCGGGGTCGTCAGTACCTGTGGGACATGAACGACAGGGGCGAGTACAACTGCTATGACAAGTGGTGCGCTCAGATGGACCATATCGCTTCTGTCCGTGCTGTGAAGCAGGTATGACACACACACACACATATACACGTACACACTCACTCATCATTGAATAATTTCCACTGTATTGAGGGAAAGAGGTTGAAGGCTTTAGCCTTGTCTCACCACTGTTTGTGTGTGTGTATGGGTCTGTGTGTGTGTGTGTGTATGGGTCTGTGTGTTTGTGTGTGTGTGTGTGTATGGGTCTGTGTGTTTGTGTTTGTGTGTGTGTGTGTGTGTGTGTGTGTGTGTGCCCCAGGACACCAACCCTCCCAAGGCCCAGCTGTTTGAGAGAGCCAGCTTCTCTGGTAGGAGGACGGACATCCAAGACGACATCCCCAACCTCATGACCCGACACAGCCTCAACAGAGCTGCTTCCATCAGGGTGCTGGGGGGAGCGTAAGTTTCACACACACATACCCTCATACACACATCAACACACACTCATACACACATACACACATGCTCCTAACCCCTCTCCCTTTGTGTGTGTGTGTGTGTGTGCAGTTGGGTGGTGTACCAGGAGCCTAACTACAGAGGGCCTCACTACGTCCTGGAGAAGCGAGACTATAACAGCTCCTCTGACTGGGGAGGCCAGGGCAGCACGGTGGGCTCCATACGCCGCATCCGCTTCACCTAGCCCCGCCCCTCTAGCCCCGACCCTCACCCCCAGCCTTGCCCCTCACCCCCAGCCTTGCCCCTCACCCCCAGCCTTGCCCCGCCCCTCACCCCCAGCCTTGCCCCTCACCCCCAGCCTTGCCCCGCCCCTCTAGCCCCACCCCTCACCCCCAGCCCTGCCCCGACCCTCACCCCCAGCCTTGCCCCTCACCCCCAGCCTTGCCCCGCCCCTCTAGCCCCACCCCTCACCCCCAGCCCTGCCCCGACCCTCACCCCCAGCCTTGCCCCTCACCCCCAGCCTTGCCCCTCACCCCCAGGCCTGCCCCTCTAGCCCCACCCCTCACCCCCAGCCTTGCCCCGACCCTCACCCCCAGCCTTGCCCCGACCCTCACCCCCAGCCTTGCCCCTCACCCCCAGGCCTGCCCCTCTAGCCCCCCCCTCACCCCAACCCCGCCCCTCACCCTATAGCCCCACACCTCTACCACATAGGCCCACCCTTTTACCACCTAGCCCCACCCCTCACCGGCTAGCCCCCCCTCCTCTCATTCTCTACACCTTCTCTCGTCCTCACCCCCCTCTCGTCTTTGACTCCGACCAGAGAACATCTCACACACACATCCTGTTAGCCAAATACACTCGCAAGCGTAACTCCACAACCAGAAACCTATTTTAGTAATAAACTGTGAAAAAAATTACCAAGGATGTTTTGTTTGTGGGTGATTATTGATGTGTTTACAGATTTAGATAAAGGGTGGGAAGGAGAGAGAGGTAAAGAAAGGGAGAGGGGGGGAAGAGGGGGGGTGTAGGAGGAGAATACAGGGAGCTTCTAGTACCTGTTAGGGTTACCTGTTCCAGAGAAGCATCATGGGATCTTGGTTATCAGGGATCTTCTTTAGTGCAACACCCTTCTCCCCGGTAATGCTTATCTGACCTAGAAACACAGTAATGTCATCTGGATGCTTTTATCTCTGATCAGACCTGGTTATGTTTTGCAAGTGCTATTCATTGTTCATGGGTGAGTGTTTTTGGAGGCACTTCTGACTACTCTATATTAAACACAACAAACAAATTAATACAGATAATTATCCTGCATAGCCAATTATGACACATTCCTGTTCTGTAGCTGTAATCTGAAGGTTTGTGCAGGCTTAATATTTATATTATAACTTCATTAATCTTCATTAATCAATTAATACATCTTCATTAATGCTTCATAACCCCTGAATGGCTCTGAGGGAAGGCTGCCTGCAAAGCCTCGGATCATCTACAGTGAGCTGTGCTGCGGCACAAGGACAGGCTCTTTGTTGTTTTAACAATAATGCCAAATGTTTAAAGCTAACTGTTAAATGCACAGCTGGTCTGACATAGTCTAAGGTTATCACACAGCTGGTCTGGTCCAGGGCTATCACACAGCTGGTCTAGTCCAGTCCAGGGCTATCACACAGCTGGTCTAGTCCAGTCTAGGGCTATCACACAGCTGGTCTAGTTCAGGGATATCAGTCAGCTGGTCTGGTCTAGTCCAAAGTTATCACACACCTGGTATGGTACAGTCTAGTGTTATCAGTCAGCTGGTCTGGTACATTCCAAGGTTATCACACACCTGGTCTGGTCTTGTCCAAGGCTATCACACAGCTGGTCTGAGCCAAGGCTATCACAAGAGGCTCCAACTCTCACCTGAACAGCAAGACATTTGTTGAGAAAGACTTGGCACTGCCATAGGACACTGGTACTTCTTTGCATAATTAAAATCCATCAATGATATAAACTTATGGATTTATTAATTATTTGTCCTTAAATCATAGATTTTGTGCTCTTTATAAATGAATAGAGAACTTAAGGATTTCTCAAGTTTAGTGCAAATCTGAAAATATTGGTGATTACTTTGCAAAGTGACTCAGAAATACAGTCTGTTTCTTGACTCTAACCTTTGAAATACTGTAGAACTCAACACTTCTGATTCTGAGATCAGCTGCTTTATTTCTATGTGCATCTGGATGTTGCTTTGGATAAAAGCATCAGCTAAATCAACAAAATCTAAACTGTAAGAATGTAAAATAGACAAAGAAACACATTGAATAGAAACTGTATAATTAAGGCAACATTTATAAATATATAAAAATAGCAATCCAGAACTCTCTTTTGTTACAAAAAAGGTACAACACGTTTGTCCTGCACCAGTGAAACAGACAAGTTCCTGAGCTCCCCTGCTGTCCTAACAGCCCTGTATCCTAGCAGCTGCAGGGTCCTCTGGCACACTGCCTGGGTGTGCTCCACCATGTCGTAGGACAGCTTCAGTCTCCAGCTCTCTGCGTTGGCCGCTGAGTCTCTCACAGTGCCATACTTGTGTTTGGCCGCCGCCATCTCCTTGCTGCCTCTGGTGTTGGCTCTGATCCAGCCCTCCACGCTCTCGTCCATGGACAGCCCGAGGAACTCGTACATCTCCCTGGTTTTTACCACCGGGCTCCTGGCCAGGTCTTCATAGCGCAGCAGCATGTACCTCCCTCTGAGCCAGGCAGGAGGGCTGAGTCCCGTGGATACGGAGCTGTAGAAGTCCTGGCAGACGACCGTCAGCTGACTGGCGTCCAGGCTGTAGGGCTTCCTCCCTGTGGCCCTCCACACCCTCCACAGACGGTAGCTGTCCCTGAAGGTCTCCATCCGGGACGAGAGGATCCCCCGGGGGTCTCTCACCAGCTGCACCACCTTCACGTTGAGCCGAGGGTCCTCTACCAGGCCGCGCAGGTCTCCCACCTCCGGCACACGGACGATCTTGATGGCCACATGGTGTCGCTCCCGGCAGGCCTCGGCCGCGAGGCTGATGTTGAGGGCAGAGCATCTCTTCACGCAGTCGCCCTCCTCCACGTTGGCGTTGCTCGGCTGGAAGGCGTGGCAGACGGGCGGCGAGCACAGCGCTCGGCTCGCACCGCGCCGGAACAGACGGTCCGTGGTGTGGTTGACCGGCGCGGGCTGGATGTAGCTCTCCAGGAAAGCCAGGTCACAGCCGTACAGGCTCTGCAGGAGATCGCGGCTGGCGCCCAGCATCACGCGTCGCTCTGCGGCGTAGCGGCCGTGGGAGAGGCGCGGGACGAGCGCCGTCTGGACGTGGTAGAGCGGCTCGAACAGGTAGAACACATCCTGATGCTGGTTGAGCAGCTGGCCCACGAAGGAGGAGCCACTACGCGTGGTGGCCAGGACCAGAATGTGCGTCCTCCGGGAAGCGCTGTGGGGGAAGGGGGGGTCCTCGCAGAGACTCCCAGCTCCTCGTTCGAAGGAGGGCTCCATGTCCATGCCCCCCTCCGGCCCACAGCTCTGGGAGCTGGGCGCTGGGCACAGCTGGAAGGGCCTGGAAGTGAGGGTGCGGATGGCGGTGTATTGGATGGCGATGGAGGCCAAGGCCAGAACGATCACTGCCTTCCAGGAACACTGCATGTCTGGTGCTCTTCATTTAGAGACTGGTCTGGACAGATCCTGCCTGGAGTAAATAGTACACAATATAATCATAATTTTGAATATATTTTATGTTTTTTTCCCACTCAATAAAAAGAGGATAGACGTGGTCTACTACTAAGTAAGAAGGAGATAGAAAAGAGAAATTAAATGTATGATGCTCCATGACATATAAAAACATAATTTGGATTAAATGTATGGAGATCATCTCAAACACTGTGTCATACCAGTAAATTGTTTTATTGACTGAGTGGGTTTGTGGTTTGATTCAGGTTATTTTGTATAAAACCCAGTCTGTCGCATATCTAGAGAGTGCGGGTCACACTGGAAGTATAGAACTTGCTTAGATGTTTCGAAAATCTAAGTCTTAGTGTCTTGAAAAAGAGAGATGTCTTCACACATCATAGGATCTGTGAATCTTTGTCCATATTATATAGCATTTTTGTGGACCGTAATATTTAAATTGTCACAATTGTTGATTATCATTTGAGTCTTTGAGTCAAAATTATTTCTAAACACATGAAAAGTAAAATAAAGATGGGCTTCGGAACACAGTTACCGAGCAGGGACAGGGCAACACGTCAACACCGGATGTGGGGAAAAATATTAATGTACGTCTTGTAAACTTCTACCGCGGATTACGGTCAGACAGATGCTTGAAATTAATTTGACGCAATAACTGAGCCAAAGTGCAGCCATTCAATCCAGCACACTTTAAGTCATCAACACTTCAGTGGAAGCTCGGCTGTATGTAATACAGTACATTAAACATGTATGTATTACCTTGCACTGCACCGCTAACGATGTTGCATCTTCAGATGTTATTGTTATTGCTGCACTTGTCTTATCAGAATTATGTAGGCTAACATTGTAGTGGGTGTGATGTCGTTGCACTGTGTCTGGTTAAAATACAAACCGTTCCTTGGCACTAACCTCTGAAATCCTGTTAGAATTGATCCTGTATTCTCTGATGTACTTGCGTGTCTGTGATAAAAGCGTCTGCTAGATGAATAGCATGTAAACATTGAAGTGGGACAGGACTACAGTGCGAGAGGGTTCTGTCAGCGCGTGTCCTTTCTCCTCTAATAATGCTCCTACTGTCCGAGTTTGGGATAAAATACATTCTAGGGTAGCTGCTGTCGCCAATATAATATTCGGTGCATGAATTAGCCTACCTTTCGGTAAACCAAATATTTTTTCTGAATAAACATTACAACATTAGTTCCCATATGTACCTTACTGACTAACGTAGCATTTCCATGATTCACGAAGGAGAGCTTCTAAGCCGTGACTCACAAACATCAGATCCGAAATCCACCTTTCTCTCTCAGGCTTTGTCCCAGATTCTGCTATTCTAATCCTCAGATCCACGAGTTGTCCGGTTAAAGAAACAATACGCGCTAATTATATTTGTAAACAAAATATATATATTCAAACGAACAGAAGGGGAAAAAATGACCGATAAATGTAATTTAAAGACGCTGAAAATTTGCGTCAGAGGCTTCGCTTAATGTTTTTTTTCCTCGAATGAAAAGCGGAGGCTGAGCGTGCGTGTGTGCGCGTGTGCGAGATAGACGGGAATGTCTAGACCACCCCCAGACCCTCTCTCTCACTTACAAACATACATCCTCCCTTTTTTTACTAGTTTGGGTTGATTTGGGCTAAATACTTTAGAATGTGGGCTATTACTAGTATAACCTGAGTGAATATCATTATTTTTGCCATGCATCCCACTGCGGCTGAAGCGATGTTTTATGAGATGTTTGCGTGAGTCTGAGCCCCAGCTAGGACGCGTGAGGGAGATCATGTACCTGTGACCAGGGGCGTGCACAGGAATTTTGAAGGGCATGTTTCGGGTGGCGATTTTTAAAATCTAGGTCTACATTAAATTCTGCAGTTGTTTAAAATTACTATTATTATTATTTTTCTCGGAGGGGCACTTTGACTCGAGGAGGGCAAACGGGAAGTTGCCCGGGCAACGTCCTGTGTAAATACACCTGAGATGACAAAAGTACACACATCATTCACCCAAGTAGAAGTACAGATACTCATGTTTAAAAAGACTGGTAAAAGTAGAAGTAACACCAGTTAGCTAACACTTTTTCACTCAAGTTAAAGTAAATAAGTGTGGGCTCTGACATATACCTAAGTAAAAAGTAGCCATTACTACTAACCGTTTTAGTGTCTCGCTGGTAACTGGACCTCAAAAAGACACTATAGATAGGGTGATCAGGAATGTCTCTATTTTCAGTCATGTCGACATCCCCAACTTCCTCTGTCTCATCCATAACGTCCCTTTTTTCCATGGTAGCTTCGTGACAAGCTACGTTTGTTGGGCACCAGGAAATGAAAAAAGGCACAATGCCAAGAAATTATATTGATCATCAGAATCAGAATTCGGTTTATTCGCCATATATGTTATACAAACACGGAATTTACTGTGGCAGGGTGGTAAAACACTAAACATATACGAATCTTAAATTAAGTAAAAGTACAAAAGTTTAACTGTTTCTAAGAACTAAACAATCTAAGAATACAACAATTTAAATATAAAATAAAAAATATATAAAAATAAGAATCATGCCACCAAATGCAGATTTAAACTAATGTAACGAGTCTTGGTTTAACTTTTTTCAAAAATATTTTTTTAACCTTTCAAATCTATTTTGGAAAACTGTATAACCGGGCAGCAGAGATGGCAAAAGTACACATCTTTCACTCAAGTAAAAGTACAGATACTCATGTTTAAAAGTACTCTGGTAAAAGTTGAAGTACTGACTACACTTTTTCACTCAAGTTAAAGTAGTGTGGGCTCTGACGTCATAAGTAAAAAGCAGCCATTTCTACTGTTTTCAAAACTTTCTTATATAATTTTTTTTCAATCTTTCGAAATGTTGTCAACTTTTTTGCTAATATTTTTCAAAACTTTTTTAATATATTTTTTCTACCTTTCCAAACTTTTTTTTCGAGGTTGAATATTTTTCAACCTTTCAAAAAAAGGAAACTTTTTTCAAAAATACTTTTTCAACAATCATATCAATACACTGTAGACACATAGCGCATTGTCCAGGAATCCTTTTTGACTACATTTACATTTATGCATTTAGCAGACGCTTTTATCCAAAGCGACTTCCAAGAGAGAGCTTTACAAAAGTGCATAGGTCACTGATCATAACAACGAGATAGCCCCAAAACATTGCGGGTAGCCAAACATGAAGCATACATTGTGAAAAACCAAATAAGTGCCAAAGGCAAGAACCATAAGAGAATGTAGTTAAACAAGTTACAATTAAACAACATGACTAAAGATCTAAGGGCAGCTGCAGTACTACCTACTAACAGTGAAAACTAAAGATGAGTGTCTTGTCTTCCGTGCTGCGCAGGTGCCACTTGTAGAGGTTCAAATCCCCAGACACAACCAGCACAGCCTACAAGACATCTTACAGCCACCAACAGCCTCCAATAGCCTCTAACTGCCTCTAACAGCCTCTAACAGCCTCCTTCTTCGATTGACTAAATTCCTTAAACCTTGTGCTGCCTTCGGGTCACATGACCCAAAGGTTCATAACGAACCATTGTTGTGTTTACCCAATTTTACCCAATACAAAAACAAATAAAAATAATTTTATTTTAACCTTTGCAATGTGGGGGGTCTGAGACAGCCCAACGGTTAAAAGAAAATGCTTCACTTTGTTTTTGTATGCGGTAAAGTTGTCGCAATACGACGGTGGGTCACAATGACTGATGGGTCAGAATGACCCGAAGATAACACAAGGGTTTTAAACACACTTCGTTGACCCTGGGTGTCCTTTTACCCCTCTCTGTCTCGCTCTCCCTCTCTGTGATAAGGATCTCTCTCTCTCTCTCTGGGATAAGGATCTCTCTCTCTCTCTCTGGAATAAGGATCTCTCTCTCTCTGAGATAAGGATCTCTCCCTCTCTCTGGAATAAGAATCTCTCTCTCTCTGGAATAAGGATCTCTCTCTGAGATAAGGATCTCTCTCTCTCTCTCTCTCTGGAATAAGGATCTCTCTCTCTCTCTGGAATAAGAATCTCTCTCTCTCTCTGGAATAAGGATCTCTCTCTGAGATAAGGATCTCTCTCTCTCTGGAATAAGGATCTCTCTCTGAGATAAGGATCTCTCTCTCTCTGGAATAAGGATCTCTCTCTCTCTCTCTCTCTGGAATAAGGATCTCTCTCTCTCTCTCTCTCTGAGATAAGGATCTCTCTCTCTGGGGTAAGGATCTCTCTCTCTCTCTCTCTCTCTGGGATAAGGATTCTCTCTCTCTCTCTCTGGGATAAGGCCCCCTCTCTTCTTTGTCTGAGTCTCCACAGGACCCTAGCACCACCGAGGGACACAATGGCTAAAGATGAACGTCTGACAATAAACTGTGTGGAAAACCGCAACCCTTCTGCCCACTCGCCTCCGTTCCCACACATGTAAATGATACACTCGGGGGGGGGGGAGTTCTTTAGGATATGGAGCAGATGGATGTGTTTGCATTTTTTAAGGTGGAAAAGTTGCAAATGGAATGTGGTTGGGGTGAAAGGGACCTGGTCTTGAGACACGATGGGGGGAAGCCATTATACTCCCTCCCTGGGGTCCATGACAAATAGGGGAGGGGGGGGGGGGGTTGTGAGGATGAAAGCAGGACTTTTGTTGTCAACAAGGCCAGACCACTCCGTTCTGCTCCTGGCTTAACATGCAACAAACTGCTTCAGGACATGGAGATTCTTCTCCCTGATATTATAAAGATGGAACCAGGGGTATTAGGAAAGGTGTTTGATATGCTGAAACTAAAACTAAAGGTGGATGTCCTGTCAGAGATGGTGGGAGTGTGTTCTTACTGGATAAGCTGATCACACCAGGTGTGGAGCTGCACCTGGGAACAGGGAAGCTCTATGATGTTACCTGGAGGCAACACATAGACAGTGTGGAAACACAGGAGAGGCAACACATAGACAGTGTGGCCACACAGGAGAGGTAACACATAGATCTTGTGGAAACAGATAGTGGCTTACCACTACTGACAATTCCAAAAACCTGTGAAGTAATTTTAGTATTAGGACATTGCAAGCAACCGTAGTATGAGTATTAAAGTTATAAGATACCTGCAGTTAAATGTTTTTAACTGTGGTCATCCCCACTGCTGCTTCTTGATCTAATCACCTTGTCATTGGTCATTTGCATTGATGCACTACAGTACAGTACCTAACAAACTGTGTAATGACTGAATTAACCAAGGAACAACCTTGCTGGATACAAACTAGCCATGTTATCTAGTTGAAATAGCATTCATTGTAATCAGATGTATTATTAAGAGATTACTAAATTTAAATGTACTAAATTGGTAAGAAGTAGTTGAAATATGACAACAATGCAGAAATTTGATAAATTTACCAGCTAACGCTTTAGAAACACTGACATTTTCAGTGAAAATAAATTGGGTTGAATGATGGAATTATACAGTTGGAACTATGGGTCGACCCCATGACACGCATTACTTCCGCATTCTTCGATTACAATGGAGTAATCTCTATGCGAGTGTCGCTCTTTTTCTATGGCTCTGGCAACAGTCAAAACGTCACAAACCTGCGCGCGTTTTCCTAAAGTACAAGCAGAGCCTGTCTAAAGCAGAGCCTGTCCACTCTCTATTATGTACCGAATTTTGTTGCAGTTCCACCAGAGTTCCACTGGGGGTCATCGCGGTCGAGTCCAAAATGAATGGGAGTCTATGGAGCTAAATGGCTAAATTTGTCTTTCGCCTGATTGTCGTTGAGAAATCTCAGATTTGATTGTAGTTTTTGCATGTTCAACATGGATTATAAAACGAAAGTTGAATGAACGAGTATTTATGTCCTTTTGATTTTTTACAGGGTGAGTCGTTGTTGCCCATAACACGCTAGCATTCTGCTAATGAATGCTGATTGGTTAGTGAAGGACTGACTACGACCAGAGATCCCGCTTGTTGGCATCCGAAGCGGGATCCATGTCACAATAGGTGCGTTCGACTTCATGCAGCGCCGGCGTCGCCTGCAGCCCGGCTGACTTGAAGCAGCCAATGGCATTCTCAGCTTCAAGGCATCCGTCTGCAGCCGGCTGTCGGCGCCGCCGGCGCTGCATGAAGTGGAACGCACCTATTCTCATTGGGGGCTTGTGGGCGTGGCTGGACAAACAGGGCTTGTGGGCGTGGCTGGACAGACAGGGCTTGTGGGCGTGGCTGGACAGACAGGGCTTGTGGGCGTGGCTGGACAGACAGGGCTTGTGGGCGTGGCTGGACAAACAGGGCTTGTGGGCGTGGCTGGACAGACAGGGCTTGTGGGCGTGGCTGGACAGACAGGGCTTGTGGGCGTGGCTGGACAGACAGGGCTTGTGGGCGTGGCTGGACAGACAGGGCTTGTGGGCGTGGCTGGACAGACAGGGCTTGTGGGCGTGGCTGGACAGACAGGGCTTGTGGGCGTGGCTGGACAGACAGGGCTTGTGGGCGTGGCTGGACAGACAGGGCTTGTGGGCGTGGCTGGACAAACAGGGCTTGTGGGCGTGGCTGGACAGACAGGGCTTGTGGGCGTGGCTGGACAGACAGGGCTTGTGGGCGTGGCTGGACAGACAGGGCTTGTGGGCGTGGCTGGACAGACAGGGCTTGTGGGCGTGGCTGGACAGACAGGGCTTGTGTGGAGCGATTCATTTCTCTGTCTGTCCTCACTCAGGCATGGAACAACAGGCCCTTCTCAGAGTGCTGCTGATTGGGCAGCTGCTGTGCTCTGGGTGGAAGGTGTGAGAGGATGTGAGAACAGGAGTACTCACTGCAGGTGAGTTCAAATAAAAGGCAGGTGTACCATCACACCTAGATCATTTTAATGATCTATGATTGTACAGAGTGCCTTTGTGGTTCATAATGGTAAAACAGTTGTAAAACCATAGACATGTAAACAATATTAATAGTTTATTTACCACTTCACATTTACAATGACATCTCAGAGAAATGTAATGCTCAAAGTACACTTCCTATAAATTAAAATGTCCAATCAACATTTCCTGATTAGCCTAAGAAGCCTTCCCGTACATTCACATCAGCATTAAAAAACAAATCTTTTTTTTTTTAAGGGTAACAGTTAACATGTACAATGTGCAAAAGTGTAAAGTTACTATGTTTTACTGACATGAAAATATTAATCTATAAAACATTCCAATCAAACATTTCTTTTTCAGTCATCAAGTCTTGGAGGTAAATACTGTAGATTGAGGAAAAATTGCAATTCTTTTCTATGGCAACTCAACCCAACTCAACCCTAACCCAACTCTTGGAATCTGTTTCCATTTTGCAGAGCATGAAACGTTTTGGCAGTTTGTGATTGATTTAATTTCAATTAATATCAAACATGTATCCACTCCTTTGAACCACAGTCCACCACCAGATCCTATCACCCACTGGCATTACACACCCTTTACCAGTATCAAAAGTCAAGTTGTCGTAATTAAACAGTAAGCTCCAGTCTATTGTGTTCCAGACCTCCAGGGTTAGCAGTTAGCCTGCTGTATCAGGGCAATATTTGGAGCTAGCAGTCAAACAGCACCAACATGTTTCCACAACATGTTCACATACAGATATGGAGGCCTTAGAGACTCCTGGATATTAAAACTAGACAGTCTTAAGGTATACAGTACCCTTGTGATACAGTCAGATGGTTCCCACACGGCAGGTCAGCAGCGTCTCGTCTAGCTGTCCTCCACCTCCAGCCTCCTCTGGGGAACGTAAACGGTTTTACCGCTGGTTACCACGGTAGCCAGCGGGGAGAGGGAGACGGGGGTATGGAAGAAGCTGTGCTGGGGGAGGCTCCTCCCTTTGGGCGTGGTCAGCAGGGGCTGAGGGGGAGGAGGGAACGTTAACAACACGTTAGGAACGGTGTTTCCTGTCAACATGGCTGCCTGAGGCCCGGCCAGCTGCAGCCTCAGCACTGGATGATGTCACCCACTACGGGCTGACATCTTGCAAAGCCAGGAACTGCTTGTGTGGGTGTGTTTGTTTTGAGTCAGCGTGTACCACTGTTTAAGCCGGCCTTCTACATCCACATGATATTCATACAGCAGAACAGATGATTACTCCATTATCACTCAAAGACAACACCAAGACAAAGAAGCAAACAGCAGTCTTACCTGCTGGAGGCTGATGAAGGTGAGGGGCTGGCCAGGCATGGCGTGCTGGACCGGCAGGGGGGACATGGGTCTCACGAATACCATGCCTCTCTGGGGGAGGCTCAGATGGGGGGGCCGGGGGCTGGGCAGGGAGGGGCCCCGCTCGGGGGTGTGGGCCTGGGGGGGTCCGGGGATGAGACCCAGGTTCTGCAAGGTGAAGTTGAGGATTGCGGGGCTGGGAGTGTGGTGGCCCTGGGGGTGGAAGGGGGAGGCTGGGGGGGCCCTGGAGGGGGGCAGGCCTGTGGGGGTGAACTCCTGCATCGGAGGAGGCTGGGAGCCTGGCATGGAGAAAGAACAATGTTTAGTCAAACTGAAAACACTTCTGTCTCATTCATTCAGCATACAAACAAATAGTAAATATAGAAAGTACAATGGGGGTTTGGTAGATGCTGTAGGTGTGTGTGTGGGTACCTGCGGTGGGGGTGTGGTAGATGCTGTAGGTGGGGGTGGAGGTCCTGCTACCCTCCGTGCTGCTGGGGCAGCCTGCTTCTCTGGGGCTGAGGACAGCCTGCTGGCTGAGGGGGATCAGGTAGCCTGTAGGGACCAGAGTCTGGACACACACACCACCATCAACACACACACCATGTTGGTGGATCAACATTCTGGTTAGGGTGTGGGTTTGTATCTGTGTGTGTGTTAATGTACCTCTGTGTGTATATTTCCGGTTGTCAGGGGAACAGCTCTGACAGGGGTGAGGCCCGCTTCGCTGTCAGATGTTGCAACCTTCTCCTCCTTCTCCAGGAAGGTTTCCACACTCTGCGCCAGCGCCTGATTGGCTGCAGCGCTGCCAGGGGTGTTGAGGAACTCAGGGTCGAGGTGGAGGGCACGGGGGGAGGGGCGACTGGGTAGGAGACCGCCACGACGAGCCTTCAGACGAGCCTGTAGGATCTCACACAGCTTAGGAGACGCATCCTGCACCAGCAGAGGGGAGGATGCCGAGGAAGAAGACAGGAGAAAGAAGCAAAGAGAGAGGAAGAGTTAAAGACACTGTAGAGTTCTTCAGTCTCAGGTTCATGTTGCTTGTTCCTGTTGGTTACTGGCCTCTGTGATAAAAAAACCAATATCAGGATAAGATAGCGCTGACATTATGATATAATATTATGATGTTGTTTGATATCACTGTGTGGAGGTCTCTCACCCTGCAGCTGGGGTCGCCCCTCCTGGTCTTGCAGGGGCTGCACGCCGTGTCTCTGTCTGCACACGCCCGCTTCAGCGCCGCAGGGCTGCCGGGGTCATGACCCCTGGAGGGCTGGGGGGACGCGGCTGGCGACTGGCGGGCGGGCGGGGCCTTGCCCGGGCTGCGTCCCAGCCTGTCCTCGAACGTCATGGAGCGCACTGCCAGGCTGGTGGGCTGTGGCCGAGCCAGGGGGTGTGGCCGGAGGGAGGAGGGGTGCATGTACAGGGCATAGGATGCTGGCCCTCCGTGCTGGGGCAGCAGGACAGGGATGAGGGGCGAGCACTGGTAGGACAGCGACCCCGCAGCCTGAGAGGGGTACTGCACCCTCGGGGGGAGAGGGGCAGAGGGGGGCTCGGCAGGGATCAACGCTGGGGTCTTGGGGGCTGCAGGAGCCGACAGACACTTCCCCGGCTCTGGGGGGGGTGCTGTTGCCTTGGAGACGGTAGGCTTAGAGGTGTGCTGTACCTCCCTGAAAAGAGACATAGTCTGTTCAGCAGAAGCTTTCATTCAAAGTGATGTACAGGGGCAGTGCTTGAAATTGCGACTATTTTGCTCCTGAAATTGTGTCAAAATATATATAATATAAGGGAGCTAACTAAAGCTAAATAAATCTATAACATCATTTTTCATTTTTTATCATTTCATCCAGTGCCACCAAGTAAAAAACTTAATTTCAATTTTTTAATTTGGACCTGTGATCTCCTGATCTGCAGTCAAATGCTCTAACCACTAAGCTTTACCCCCAGCCTCCCCACCTCAGTGTTGGATCTCAAGGACAAGGACCAGGAAGTTGACCAGAAAGACAAACAAGCACAAAGACAGATGGACAGGTTAAAAAAGCAGGTAAGCATGACTTACATAGACTGCTTGTCAAGCTGGATCTTGCAGATGGCGGCTAGCTGAGCCATTTTGCTGGGAAAGAACCCGCCTCCTGAGGAACCATCTGAAAATCAGAAGCAGGTTTTAGTTTTCAGCTACATCCTCCAGACACCACCAGCTCACAGCTGTATATCTCCAGGACTCACCCAGGGGCCCTCTGACTGGGCTGGTTGGAGCAGAGTTGATCTTCCGCCGGTCTTCCTGGATGCTCTTGGCCAGTTTAATGAGGGAGGGGTGTCTGGTGAAGGTGCGTTTGGCCCCGGGAGAGGAGAACAGATTTTTGGTGCAGTTATCCACCGATGCACAAGACTCCAGGATCCGCTTTGTTGTGGAGGTGTTTGATGAAGTTAGGTTTTCGACATCTGAGACACAACAGAACACGATAGTACCATTAATTAGCAGGGAGAGACATTTCACAACTTTAACTGCTAAAACATATTATAGACCATTCACAGAGATTTATTTGGCAGTGTTTTGGGTCTGGTCAGTACACACCCTCAACGCTAGGGAAGTCTTCAGGGCCGGTCCACTTGTATGCCGTCTTCCTCCCCCTCTCCTCCGTCACATGAACCTTCTCTATCAACTTCAGGCTCCGCAGCACGTTGGCTATGTCATACAGCCTGCGCACCTTTGCTGTAAACACACAAATGTTAGAATCACAGTCCACTTCTTTGACTAAAAATATGCACACAAACCTAGCCACACTAAATATCCCGTGAACATGTGCAACCAAGGTGAATTGGGTTGAACTCTCTCCTCAGTATAAATACCGCCAACCCTTGCCATGTGATGGCTAGCTTTTCGTGGGCGTGGCTAGCTAATGGAGTCAGGTGGGTGAGCGGTTAGGGAATTGGGCTAGTAATCTGAAGGTTGCCAGTTCGATTCCCGGCCGTGCCAAATGATGTTGTGTCCTTGGGCAAGGCACTTCACCCTACTTGCCTCAGGGGGAATGTCCCTGTACTTACTGTAAGTCGCTCTGGATAAGAGCGTCTGCTAAATGACTAAATGTTTATGCTATGGTTGTAGTTTCCTGTGTGAGTCAGAGGACCCTGGTTGGAACCCCAGAAGGGGCCAGTGAGGAGGAAGAGATCCAGATGAGCGACGCCATGACACCTGTGTCACGTGGAACTTCACACCCTGCAGTACATCCCAGCGTTCTGAGGTTCTGTATTCGAAGGTTCTTCTGAACAGCATACTCACTCTTGAACTTGCTCTTGTCTTGGTCTGCGACCTGGTCCTCTCCGATCAGGATCCTCCCGGCCACCTCCAGGCTGACCACCCGAGGCTGGGACACCAAAAACAGCATGACAAACTTCTGGCTCATCACCCTCAGAGACTTGTCCTTTCGGCTGTTCACTGATACTAGACACGGGGGGGGGGGGGGGGGGATGCAAACCACAAAAAAGTCATCACAACTGGTCATCCTTACTTCATATGACAGAGTTGATGTATGACAAGTAGAGCAGGGCTTCAAATGTCTCACCTGCTCTGAACTCAACTCCAGGAAGCTCCACAAAGAACATTTCCTTCGGTCCCTGTTCTCCTTCCTCCAGGTCTACCACCTCCTCGTTCTCCTTCTCCTCGCCCTCTAAGTCGAACTCCTTGTCGTGGCAGCGCTGGCGGATCTGCTGCATCTGCTGGCCGTACCTGTGCTTCTCTCCCACCAGCCTTAGCCTGGCCAGTGTCTGAGGCAGGTCAGCGCGTCCACGCCACGTGTAGCGGTTCTTGGCCAGCCGGCTGACCATGTGAAGGCTCTCCAGAACATTCATGATGTCATAGATCCTCCTGCGCTCCACGCCTGGCCCAAACCACACATTTACACAGTAAGTCAGAGAAAGGCATTGTGGGTGTTTTGTCAATTGGAGGAAGTGATAAAGTTAAGAGTTGTAAAGTTAGGAGTAATAAGCAAAGACACATAGGACTCACTCAGTTCTGTGGCCACATCATCCAGACAAATGTCATTGTTGAGGGCAGGGTTGGGGTAATCAGGGTAACGAGCAAGAAACTTGTGACAGAGCAAACCCAAACTCTTCTCTTTCCTGCTAATCTGCTTTTCTACTTCCTCCCCTAGTTCTGCATCCTGACACAAAAACAAAGATGATTAAAATCAACCGACACATATGAGATTTTGAACCACACAAGTCAAATTATTTTGCCTATGTGAAACTAATTGTTTACCTTTGTTAATTCCATGGTTTCTTCTCCTTCGGGGTTGTCCACACACAGCTCCTTCTCCCTGTTTCTGATCTCAGGGCTGGCTGCACTGATCAGCATTTTCAAGTTTGATGTTGGAGTCCAGGGCTCACCAAGTCCTGCTTCTCTTCCTTTAGTGGGAGTGGTAAGGGAACCCATGTTTCCTTGGTATTCTGTAGATATTTTCCTTGGTGTTTTCATCAGTGCGTGAGGTTCTATAAATACTTTACTCTGTTGAACATCATGTACAGAACATTTTATTTATTGACAATGGGGTGATCAAAATTAATTATAAAAAAATTGTAAAATACAACATGAGCGTCTACTACAAATATTTAGACTTAGTTTAGGATTTGCCAGCTAACTAGACACCAACCTTGGAGTCAGATACAAGTTGATCTCCATGGCTCAGATTTTGGCACTCAAGCAAAGCGCTTGACATTTTCCACCTATAGACCAATCCAAAAGAAAGGGTTGGTTAGTGCTAGCTAGCTACATTACTGATCAAAGTGAGGATGCGCCTAGTGATATTATTATTATTATATTACACTGCTACATTGCTAGCCAAGTTCCTTCTTAAAAATACATTCGCAAAATAATTCGCTTTGTATAAATTACCTTTTCTTAACTGCATTATATTTACTGGGTGACAGCATTCTGACAACCACATACAAATTAAAGAGTTATCTTCCTATTTCCTCTTCATGTAATCAATATTGAACACAAATCTAATCAAAACAGGTCCTGACGCTTGGCGGTAACTGACATAGATTCTATCGAATGGCGGAGTGCTCAGGAAACTATCGACCAATCAGAAGCAGCAGGAAGCGCCGCGTGGGAAGCTCGTGCTGTCCCGCGCAGGTAAATATATTTTTTGAAATGTTGGCGCGGCGGACTGAAACATTCCACTGATGCAACCCCAACATTGAACGTTGTTAACATACATTCATGACACGCTGGTTAAATTCACCTTACCGTAAGTGTGTAATACACTTCGGAAACAGGAAAAGCAGCTATAGCTACAACTTACTTTGTCCACAATAGAAGGCTGACAGATGAGATACGACTACTAGCAAACTAACTGGCCATTTGATAGCGCGCGGGTTCAAGCGTAGATAGCTAATTACCTAATAGCAACTTTGTTACTCAATATTCACAAGATAAACCTTTGTAGCGTTAGATACACACAGCTGGATCATGTTTATGGTAGGGTTATGTTACAGCTAGCCATCTGAAGCCTATTTGCCTAGCTCACATACAGACTTCAGTCGTAGTTCACTGATTCCATACTCCAGTGTGCGCGGGGAGCAAGTCAGCTAACTAGCTAGCTAACTAAATACATACGAACATTCTAGTCAGACGCCAATACATAGCATGCAAGTTACAGTATGAACTGGAAGCTATATTAACATACCACACACAATTCATTCATGGAAGACTTACCCAGAAGTATTTCAGGTCTAGTTGTGCCCCGCTCAAAATCGTATTTGCATCCCACTCTCTAAAAAAGTGGCAATGAGTACAAAATCCCTTACGTAAAATGAGAATGTCCAGTACGTCAGTCAGTGCACTGTAAACTGACCAGCTTTTCCATAGATTAGTTAGATAACTAAATATAAAAGACGGGTGAACACTCTCCTGTTGATACTGCCGCTGTAACTAAGTAATAAGCAATCCACTTGTCCCGCCTAGTAGCACTATGCATGCAAGCAGCCCAGCCCAACCCCCATGAACTCCACGCCTAGTCTGGTCCAGCTCTGGTCTGGTCTTGCACTTCCCCCACCCGAGAGCCCACACCGGGGTGAAACTTGGGAGGCCTTTAGTGTTATTAACACTCAAAGCTGATCAGGACTAATGACTCAATAACTCAGTTCAGCAAATCAAAAACCTTTTTTTATAGAGGTATCTGTCTTATTTGATGTAATCTTTTTATTGTGTTTTATTGTGTTTTCCCTAGTTTTGCTGTTGTGTTTGAATGTGGTATTATTGTTGTTAGTTCAGTCAAGACACTCACGTATTGATTTGACCAGTTATTAATAACTAGAGCCCGACCGATAAAGGATTTTTAAGACCGATACAAATATTTGGTGATTTAAAAATCCGATATTCCGATATCGGCCGATATAAAAAAAATATTTTAAAAATCCAGAAACGTGTAACAAAACAAACTGATTTCCCTAACAGTAGTTATTTGTAGTTTACATTTTGTCACTTTTAGCAGAAGTTTCTCATCCAGAGCAACTAAGTACAGGGACATTCCCCGAGGCAAGTAGGGTTAAGTGCCTTCCCAAGGACACAACGTCATTTGACATTGCCGGGAATCAAACCAGCAACCTTCTGATTAATAGCCTGATTCCCTAACTGCTCAGCCATCTGACTCCTGTTATTATTTACTCACTAAAATAATATGTTAATGCAGTTTCTGATAAATAAAATGTATAAAAATACAAACTTAAGATATGAAACTTAAAGTCCTTTGAACAAAAACACAATAAAATAAAAATATAAATAAAATAAAAATAAACATTCATATTAATTTATCGGCCAATATAAATGCTGATACCGATAGTTTGGAAAATGTAGAATATCGGCCGATAATATTGGCCCGCCGATATATCGGTCGGGCTCTATTAATAACCATAGACATGGAACTCCGACAGCACAGAACATGGGCGTATCTAGCACTGCTGGAGCCCCCCCAAAAGTTTCATTAGCCCCCATATATATATATTTTTTCTTTCATATTTTAAATCTAAATGTGTTAATTTCTCTTCCTAAAACCCACTAGAGGACACTATTGGCCCTGTGGGCTTGACGCACCCTAAGGTGGAGTTGATGAGCGAGATGACGCTCTGCCAGAGTGCTATGCCTGACCTATTCGTCAATTCACGGGTTTCGGAATGACAGGGAACTACCACGTTTAAGTAAAAGTGAAAATAAATACATAAAACATAAAATATGTATTCAAGTTCAAGTGCTCATTCCCTCTTTGTGTGTGCAGCCAGCGAGGTATGTCTGTTGTTACGTGTATGTTTCGTTGTTACGTATGTTTGTTGATTGTATTTATGGTACAGTGTATGTTTGTAAATTAATATGATAACACATGCTAATTCTATATATTGTGATGTATATGTACAGTTCGACAATGTGTTTCATTCACGGAAAGGTATAAATCCATCAAGAACCGGAGTTGTATGTTTCCTGGAGTGAGTGATACTCGTGAAGGAAGGAAATCACAAAGACTATCAAATGGAAATGAGACATGTCTACAGATGATCCAGTAAACCCACTCTTCTCAAGCATCATGGTACAGACCACTCAAGGGCCTGGGATTATACCATCTTGTTAATGATGGGAGAAACCATTTGTTTGTGTAGCCAGACTGAGGGACACTGTGTGTTTCATGTTCTCATTCTGTTCAAAACAGTCGATATCAGCAAAGATAGGAACAAAGCTGTATTGAAATTTATGTTCGCAAATGTCTTAAGAAGCAATATAGCCTATTGCACATGTGTTTTCAGTGGAATACACCCTCTGTGGAGAGAGGGCTACAGAGCTGAAGAAGTGTATGGAGGAGAGCAGACGGGGGAGGGATGAAGGGGGAAGCTGGGGTATTTAATATGGGAGAAAGTCTATGTACATATAAATGATTAAACTCATGACTGGCGAGTGATACCTGTGTCATCATGTGAATGTTAAGTGTGTATCTGTCTGTCATAGACCCAAGACTTGGGTCTAAGTTTATACTTCCGGTTAGGTGTTAGGGGTAGAGAGTTCCCGGGGTTAGGGTTAATGAGTCCCTGGTTTTGAAAGGTAAAAAAAATGTTTAGAAAAAAGTTTCAAAAGAGGTTTTGAAAGGTTGAAAAAATATTTTCCACAAAAAGATTCGAAAAAACGTTTTTGATTTGTTAAATTTAGTAGCCGACTTGTTTCGCACTTTCCCCTTTAATTAACTACATTTTCCTTCTCCCTTTCTCCGGCACGGTAAAGATGGAAAAAGTACACAAATGCTTCACTCAAGTAGAAGTACAAATATCTAATCATGTACGCTATCACTCAAGTTAAAGTAAAAAAGTGTGGGCTCTGACATAGGCTAGCAGTTGTAGTAAAATCAATCAGTAAAGTCACCATTTTGTCGCTAGATGGCAACAAAATCTATATTTCTGGCAAGTCTCCATGGAAACGGACAGTCTAGAAGGTGGGGGGGGGGGGGGGGGGACACACCAGGCGCGCGGGTCGCTGACGTAATGTTATCGATTGAGGAGAATGGGTCTCGCGAAGCGGATGCACAGTAGAGAAGGCAGCGGCTGCCGCACGAGGCGAGGGAGGGTCTTGTCCTTGACGTGAGATCTGCTGCTGTTCATGGACTGGGTGAGTACTTCTATGTTTACATCTTATATTATCGAGCGCTTGTTTTTCAACTAAAAGGGGAGGAATGTATAAGCTTGTGTTGTCTGTCTTCTTACGAGTTTCAGACCCGCGTAAAATCACAGGCAGGTTTGTGATGCACCTGCCCCGTTTTCCGTCTTAAACAGGAACTCTCTAGTCTCCTGCATGAACGGAAGGCTCCGATTTTTTTGGCAAGGATTACTGAAATGTTAAGAACCTTACTAATTTACCATAACACTTACAACACTTTGTGGTATTACGATTTTACCCTGCATTCTAATTACATCACTTACTCACAATTTGGGAACTGTATTGCCCGGATTATTTCACATGGTTTTACATTGTTAAACCCGTCATTAAACCAGTCATTACACTATATGGGTTTAACAGAAATAATACTATTTGTCATTCAACTTTTTTTCTATACTTGTCCAGCAACTGACAATTGTCTTTCCTGTGTTTTTCCTCCCCTGAACATGTGCATGTAGCTGTTCCTGGAGACTGAGTTTGTGAACAGCACTAAGCAGCACATACTCTTCCACACTGCAGAATGTGACCGGATGTCTTCTGGGATTGTCTAATGGAAGATATTAGGTTATTTGGGAACAAGGAGTCATGTTGATCACATCTCCTCAGAGGATCCTGTGTTTGCTGTCAGGTTGAAGGCAGGGTTGCCATACCTCTAGAGGTCTGGATCTCAGGGCCTCCTCCTCTTCTCTGATGCCCAGTCCAGGTCAGCCTCTGTGGGCTAAAAAGTACAGTCAACACCCATGGATGACCACATGCCTGGCTGGCTTCTCTGAGAGCATGGTGATGGATGGATCTTGAATGAGAACGTCAGGGGTTTGAATGACACAGGAATCTCTGTGTTGCTTCCGTACGGATATCAGGTTGGATCTTGTTCGTCCAGAGAAGGAGCGGTGGAGCGCTGGGGAGGGGAGGGAGGATGGAGGGAGCAGAGAACAGCCCCCAGCAGAAGAGGAGGAGGCCAGTGTTGCACGGCCTGGAAGACCAGAAGAGGGTGAGTTATCGTCCTGTTCTGCATGTTCTGAGTTATCGTCCTGTTCTGCATGTTCTGAGTTATCGTCCTGTTCTGCGTGTTCTGTGAACGGCGAGGGGTTCTTCGGTTGACGTTGGAGGCCGAATTCAGATGGTGAAAGTTTTAGATGTTATCAAGGAAATGCAGTTTGATTAGATTTTTTCAGATCCGTGATGGAGGTTGTTGTTACGAGGCTTGCTTCATGAGTCGCTGACCCCTGCTGTGTCCCATGCAGGGATGTGTCTGAATGTTTATTGTGTTCATTCAGAACACGCTTTTATCCAAAGCGACATACAGGGGGGACCTGCAACCTATCGATCTGCTGTGAAAACACTCTGACCCCGCAGCTCCGTCATGTTGCGCTCCATCCCGTCATGTTGCGCTCCATCCCGTCATGTTGCGCTCCATCCCGTCATGTTGCGCTCCATCCCGTCATGTTGCGCTCCATCCCGTCATGTTGCGCTCCATCCCGTCATGTTGCGCTCCATCCCGTCGTGTTGCGCTCCATCCCGTCGTGTTGCGCTCCATCCCGTCGTGTTGCGCTCCATCCCGTCGTGTTGCGCTCCATCCCGTCGTGTTGCGCTCCATCCCGTCTTGTTGTGCTCCATCCCATCATGTTGCGCTCCATCCCGTCATGTTGCGCTCCATCCCGTCATGTTGCACTCCATCCCGTCATGTTGCGCTCCATCCCATCATGTTGTGCTCCATCCCGTCATGTTGCGCTCCAACTATGAGCCCTGCCTGGACGTGTCTACTGATCAGCGCTTCTGGGGCAGAGTGCGTTATGATTGGCCATCAGTGCTGTGCATTACGATTGGCCATCAAAGCGGCAGACCCTTACCATCTGGTCCAGTAGCGTGGCATCAGGTGCTGTATTGTCCTGTGTGTGTGGACGCGTAGCGCGCCTGTCCTGTGTGTGGACGCGTAGAGCGCCTGTCCTGTGTGGACGCGTAGAGCGCCTGTCCTGTGTGGACGCGTAGAGCGCCTGTCCTGTGTGGACACGTAGAGCACCTGTCCTGTGTGGACGCGTAGAGCGTCTGTCCTGTGTGTGGACGCGTAGAGCGTCTGTCCTGTGTGTGGACACGTAGAGTGCCTGTCCTGTGTGTGGACGCATAGAGCGTCTGTCCTGTGTGGACGCTTAGAGCGCCTGTCCTGTGTGGACGCGTAGAGCGCCTGTCCTGTGTGGACGCGTAGAGCGCCTGTCCTGTGTGGACACGTAGAGCATCTGTCCTGTGTGTGGCGGTGTAGAGCATCTATCCTGTGTGTGGACGCATAGAGCGTCTGTCCTGTGTGTGGCGGCGTAGAGCGCCTGCCCTGTGTGTGGACGCGTAGAGCGTCTGTCCTGTGTGTGTGGATGCGTAGAGCGTCTGTCCTGTGTGTGTGGACGCGTAGAGCATCTGTCCTTTGTGTGTGGATGCGTAGAGCGCCTGCCCTGTGTGTGGACACGTAGAGCGCCTGTCCTGTGTGGACACGTAGAGCGCCTGCCCTGTGTGTGGACACGTAGAGCGTCTTTCCTGTGTGGACGCGTAGAGCGTCTGTCCTGTGTGTGGCGGCGTAGAGCACCTGCCCTGTGTGTGGACGCGTAAAGCGTCTGTCCTGTGTGTGGACGCGTAGAGTGTCTGTCCTGTGTGGTGGCGTAGAGCGTCTGTCCTGTGTGTGGCGGCGTAGAGCGCCTGCCCTGTGTGTGGACGCGTAGAGCGTCTGTCCTGTGTGTGTGGATGCGTAGAGCGTCTGTCCTGTGTGTGTGGACGCGTAGAGCATCTGTCCTTTGTGTGTGGATGCGTAGAGCGCCTGCCCTGTGTGTGGACACGTAGAGCGCCTGTCCTGTGTGGACACGTAGAGCGCCTGCCCTGTGTGTGGACACGTAGAGCGTCTTTCCTGTGTGGACGCGTAGAGCGTCTGTCCTGTGTGTGGCGGCGTAGAGCACCTGCCCTGTGTGTGGACGCGTAAAGCGTCTGTCCTGTGTGTGGACGCGTAGAGTGTCTGTCCTGTGTGGTGGCGTAGAGCGTCTGTCCTGTGTGTGTGAACGCGTAGAGCATCTGTCCTGTGTGTGGACATGTAGAGCGTCTGTCCTGTGTGTGGCGGCGTAGAGCGTCTGTCCTGTGTGTGGCGGCGTAGAGCACTTGCCCTGTGTGTGGACGCGTAGAGTGTCTGTCCTGTGTGTGGACACGTAGAGCTCCTGTCCTGTGTGTGGACGTGTAGAGTGTCTGTCCTGTGTGTGGACACGTAGAGCGCCTGTCCTGTGTGTGGACGTGTAGAGCGTCTGTCCTGTGTGTGGACGCGTAGAGCGTCTGTCCTGTGTGTGGACGCGTAGAGCGCCTGTCCTGTGTGGACGCGTAGAGCGTCTGTCCTGTGTGTGGACACGTAGAGTGCCTGTCCTGTGTGGACGTGTAGAGCACCTGTTTGTAATACACCCATGGACCACTAACGTTAAAAAGATTACGGGGAGAAAAGCAATGTCTGACTGTGTAAATTGGAGTGAATGAATCACCCCTTAAGGTCATTTTCAGACTTGAAAAATAGGGGTACCCCATCTGCATAAATGCTTTCTGATGAGGGGGATGCTATTGTGTTGGGGATATTACTATGCAAAGGCTATATGTGGTGTGTGTGTGTGTGAGGAGGGTTGTGGAACAGGGAGTGTGCGAGTCAGTGTGTTCCCCCCTCCTCCCCCCTCCTCCTGGGATGTAGGATGTATGCGTGGGAGGCCTTCTGCCCCTGAAGGTGTGACTGGGAAGCCCAAAGCCCCCAGGACCAGACGGAGGCTCTGTCCCTGGTGGTCCGCAAGCCCACCCTCACCCAGCTGGGCTCGGCCGGCCAGGCGGTGAAGAGACCCTCCCCCCTCCTCCTGGGATGTAGGATGTATGCGTGGGAGGCCTCCTGCCCCTGAAGGTGTGACTGGGAAGCCCCCTGCTGCTGAAATGTGTTCTTTCTGTGTTAGCTTTTATCCAAAGCCATGTATAGGGGGATTAGAACCTGCCATCTCTTGGCCTGCAGTCCAGTGCTCTAACCGCTGAGCTCTTCCCGTCCGTATGATGGGAGGAGAGACCCTGTTTGTTGTTTGATCATTTTGCCACATCTAAGAGTGAAAAGAAGCCCCTTAACATGAAACACAGAGAGGTTGAGTTTCCCTCCTGTTTGATGCTCTGCTTCACTCTTTAACTCAACAGGCCAGGGAGATGATGTTCACTCTCCTCTTCACTCTCCTCTCTCTGCCTCTCTCTCTCTTTCTTTCTCTTCCTCTCTCACTCTCCACCTCTCACTTTCCCACTCCGTCTCTCTTTCTCTTACTCTCGCTACTAAATAATTGAATTGATCAGGTGTGTTAAATTGATCACCTGGGAATTTTAAGAGCATAAATATTAATTGAAGGAAACAGTGATCCCAGCTGCTGTGTCCGACATGTTTTCCAGACTGCGTTCTCTCTGAGGAAGCTCAGTGCCACAATGAGCACAACACAGACTGCTGTTTCTCTGAGGAAGCTCAGTGCCACAATGAGCACAACAACAACAACACAACAACAACATCTCTCTTAGATGTGATGGTCTTTTCATGAAAACATGAATTCACCTCGATAAACACAGGGGCTGTAATTGAATCACTTCAGTCAAGCGGGTGCTACAACTTTACATCATTGCCATGGAAATACGCTCTGGTTCTGTTTTGTAGCTGTATTTGCCCAGTTCACCACGACGATGATATGATTGCGTTATGTGACCAAGTCTACAGAACCAGTACTTCCGAAGGGAGAAGAGAGGAGGGGAGGAGGAGGTAGACAGGGCCCTGCCAGACTGAAACTATGTGGAACAGTAATGGACATCAGTCTTAGACGGACTGAAAGCAGAGGGCAGTGATGTGGGGTGTGTCATAGTGGTGGATATTTACATTTAGTCATTTAGCAGACGCTCTTATCCAGAGCGACTTACAGTAAGTAAAGAGACATTCTCCCCGAGGCAAGTAGGGTGAAGTGGCTTGCTCAAGGACACAACGTCATTTGGCACAGCTGGGAATCGAACCAACAACCTTCTGATTAATAGGCCGACTCCCTAACCGCTCAGCCATCTGACCCCATATTCCCAGGTCTCCCCTCATCACCCCTGATCTCTCCTGGAGACTCACCCAGGTCACACACACACACACTCTCTGTACATTACTGTTCATTGAGTGGTAACCGTGGAGAACATGTTTGGTGCTGCAGGGAGGACGGGGACTCCAGCGTTGCTCTGGGAGATCTGAGGCTTGTATCACCTGCTCTGGGAGAGATCTGAGGCTTGTATCACCTGCTCTGGGAGAGATCTGAGGCTTGTATCACCTGCTCTGGGAGAGATCTGAGGCTTGTTTCACCTGCTCTGGGAGAGATCTGATGCTTGTTTCACCTGCTCTGGGAGAGATCTGATGCTTGGATAACCTGCTCTGGGAGAGATCTGATGCTTGGATAACCTGCTCTGGGAGAGATCTGAGGCTTGTATCACCTGCTCTGGGAGAGATCTGAGGCTTGTTTCACCTGCTCTGGGAGAGATCTGATGCTTGGATAACCTGCTCTGGGAGAGATCTGATGCTTGGATAACCTGCTCTGGGAGAGATCTGATGCTTGGATAACCTGCTCTGGGAGAGATCTGAGGCTTGGATAACCTGCTCTGGGAGTGATCTGAGGCTTGTATCACCTGCTCTGGGAGAGATCTGAGGCTTGTATCACCTGCTCTGGGAGAGATCTGAGGCTTGTATCACCTGCTCTGGGAGAGATCTGATGCTTCGATAACCTGCTCAGGGAGAGATCTGAGGCTTGTATAACCTGCTCTGGAAGAGATCTGATGCTTGGATAACCTGCTCTGGGAGAGATCTGAGGCTTGTATCACCTGCTCTGGGAGAGATCTGAGGCTTGTATCACCTGCTCTGGGAGAGATCTGATGCTTGTATCACCTGCTCTGGGAGAGATCTGATGCTTGTATCACCTGCTCTGGGAGAGATCTGAGGCTTGTATCACCTGCTCTGGGAGAGATCTGAGGCTTGTATCACCTGCTCTGGGAGAGATCTGAGGCTTGTATCACCTGCTCTGGGAGAGATCTGAGGCTTGTATCACCTGCTCTGGGAGAGATCTGAGGCTTGTATCACCTGCTCTGGGAGAGATCTGAGGCTTGTATCACCTGCTCTGGGAGAGATCTGAGGCTTGTTTCACCTGCTCTGGGAGAGATCTGATGCTTGTTTCACCTGCTCTGGGAGAGATCTGATGCTTGGATAACCTGCTCTGGGAGAGATCTGATGCTTGGATAACCTGCTCTGGGAGAGATCTGAGGCTTGTATCACCTGCTCTGGGAGAGATCTGAGGCTTGTTTCACCTGCTCTGGGAGAGATCTGATGCTTGGATAACCTGCTCTGGGAGAGATCTGATGCTTGGATAACCTGCTCTGGGAGAGATCTGATGCTTGGATAACCTGCTCTGGGAGAGATCTGAGGCTTGGATAACCTGCTCTGGGAGTGATCTGAGGCTTGTATCACCTGCTCTGGGAGAGATCTGAGGCTTGTATCACCTGCTCTGGGAGAGATCTGAGGCTTGTATCACCTGCTCTGGGAGAGATCTGATGCTTCGATAACCTGCTCAGGGAGAGATCTGAGGCTTGTATAACCTGCTCTGGAAGAGATCTGATGCTTGGATAACCTGCTCTGGGAGAGATCTGAGGCTTGTATCACCTGCTCTGGGAGAGATCTGAGGCTTGTATCACCTGCTCTGGGAGAGATCTGATGCTTGTATCACCTGCTCTGGGAGAGATCTGATGCTTGTATCACCTGCTCTGGGAGAGATCTGAGGCTTGTATCACCTGCTCTGGGAGAGATCTGAGGCTTGTATCACCTGCTCTGGGAGAGATCTGAGGCTTGTATCACCTGCTCTGGGAGAGATCTGAGGCTTGTATCACCTGCTCTGGGAGAGATCTGAGGCTTGTACCTACATTTCGGTTTACTGTGCAACACTAACCCTGAACACATCATCCACCCTAAACACATCATCCACCCTGAACACATCAGCCTAACCCTCTAACCCTGAACACATCATCCGCCCTGAACACATCATCCTAACCCTCTAACCCTGAACACATCATCCTAACCCTCTAACCCTGAACACATCATCCACCCTGAACACGTCATCCTCTGAGCGTGGTGCTCAGTGTGACCTGAAGTTTCAACCAGCAGCATGAAACGTCCATTAAGCCCGGTAACGACCATCCTGATTGGTCCCTCCCCGGCCCGGCGCTGCAGAGACTTGGCACGACTCCCAGACATGGCGAGAGGAAGAGTTGAGAGAGCTGTGATTGGTTGCTGACAGGCTGTGATGGATGGCCGGCGCTGCTGGTAACATCAGAGAGGCGGAGGAAGGATGGAGCCGTGACAAACAAGCATCTCTCCATGATTATTTAGAGCCCACTAAGGCAGCCATTATGGTCCCATTCAGAGCTGTTACTCCGCCCCCCATCCCCCCCAGCCCCCCATCCCCCCCAGCCCTCTCAGCAGACAGTACAGGCGGGGCCCTCAACAGAAAGTACAGGCGGGGCCCTCAGCAGACAGTACAGGCGGGGCCCTCAACAGAAAGTACAGGTGGGGCCCTCAGCAGACAGTACAGGTGGGGCCCTCAGCAGACAGTACAGGCGGGGCCCTCAGCAGACAGTACAGGCGGGGCCCTCAACAGAAAGTACAGGTGGGGCCCTCAGCAGACAGTACAGGCGGGGCCCTCAGCAGACAGTACAGGCGGGGCCCTCAGCAGACAGTACAGGCGGGGCCCTCAGCAGACAGTACAGGCGGGGCCCTCAGCAGACAGTACAGGCGGGGCCCTCAGCAGACAGTACAGGCGGGGGTCTCAGCAGACAGTACAGGCGGGGCCCTCAGCAGACAGTACAGGCGGGGCCCTCAGCAGACAGTACAGGCGGGGCCCTCAGCAGACAGTACAGGCGGGGCCCTCAGCAGACAGTACAGGCGGGGGTCTCAGCAGACAGTACAGGCGGGGCCCTCAGCAGACAGTACAGGTGGGGCCCTCAGCAGACAGTACAGGCGGGGCCCTCAGCAGACAGTACAGGTGGGGCCCTCAGCAGACAGTACAGGCGGGGCCCTCAGCAGACAGTACAGGCGGGGCCCTCAGCAGACAGTACAGGCGGGAGTCTCAGCAGACAGTACAGTCGGGGGTCTCACTGTCTCTTCCTCAGCAGTATGAAGAGAGGAGGAGCCAGAGAGGAGGAACACCTTTCACACAATAATCCTCTCCCAACAATCTCAGACTCAGATAGATCAGACATTACTAATCAGATAGATCAGACATTACTAGACCCATTCTCTTACAAACCATGACTGGACAGACCAGAGTGTTAAAGAGGGCCTGGGTCTGGTGTGCCAGCAGAGCAGGCAGCTGTCTGGTCCTCAGACTGGCAGGATGGAGGAAGTCGTTCTGTGGAGGAACTGTGGTCGCCCCGTCATGCAGCACTGATGAGGGCTGGGGGAGGTGGTTTTGGGGGTGGGGGACATGGAGGCCAGGGCTGGGGGTGGGGGAGGTGGTTTTGGGGGTGGGGGACATGGAGGCCAGGGCTGGGGGTGGGGGAGGTGGTTTTGGGGGTGGGGGACATGGAGGCCAGGGCTGGGGGTGGGGGAGGTGCTCCAGTCTGGATGCCGCAAGGCCCCTTGGAGCCATCTGTCCCCACCCTTTCCCTGGTCCTAAGGGGGGTGGGAAGGACAGGTGGCGGGGGCTGGGGGGCTGGCCTGGCTCATGATTGGCCTTCTCAAGGCCTCCTCCTCACACCCAACACAGGACAGCTCTCTGACAGGAAGGGCAGCTCTGACAGGAAGTGGGTTGTGTAACACACTGCAGAGTGTGTGTGAGGGTTGTGTAACAAACTGCAGGGTGTGTGTGAGGGTTGTGTAACACACTGCAGAGTGTGTGTGAGGGTTGTGTAACACACTGCAGAGTGTGTGTGAGGGTTGTGTAACACACTGCAGAGTGTGTGTGAGGGTTGTGTAACAAACTGCAGGGTGTGTGTGAGGGTTGTGTAACAAACTGCAGGGTGTGTGTGAGGGTTGTGTAACACACTGCAGGGTGTGTGTGAGGGTTGTGTAACACACTGCAGGGTGTGTGTGAGGGTTGTGTAACACACTGCAGGGTGTGTGAGGTCACATGTGCTCTAGCCTGTTCCTGTGGTGACTGGACTTCCTCCGAACCTCCTGCCGTAGTTTACAGGCGCTGCGTTCACATGCGCCAGGCGAGGTGGTTCAGACAGCTTTACACCTGAGGTCAGACAGTTTATCACCTGAGGTCAGACAACTTCAGACCTGAGGTCACACAGCTTCACACCTGAGGTCAGACAGCTTCACACCTGAGGTCAGACAGTTTATCACCTGAGGTCAGACAACTTCAGACCTGAGGTCAGACAGCTTCACACCTGAGGTCAGACAGTCTATCACCTGAGGTCAGACAACTTCAGACCTGAGGTCAGACAGTTTATCACCTGAGGTCAGACAACTTCAGACCTGAGGTCACACAGCTTCACACCTGAGGTCAGACAGCTTCACACCTGAGGTCAGACAGTTTATCACCTGAGGTCAGACAACTTCAGACCTGAGGTCAGACAGCTTCACACCTGAGGTCAGACAGTCTATCACCTGAGGTCAGACAACTTCAGACCTGAGGTCAGACAGTTTATCACCTGAGGTCAGACAGCTTCACACCTGAGGTCAGACAGCTTCACACCTGCGGTCAGACAGCTTCAGACCTGAGGTCAGACAGTTTATCACCTGAGGTCAGGCAGCTTCACACCTGAGGTCAGATAGCTTCACACCTGAGGTCAGTACCTGAGAAACAGACTGGAGAGTAACATCAAAGATATTCTAGAAAAGCCGTCGTATGGAAAGTCTGGAAACTCAAGACGCACTTTCTAAAACTGTCCTCACACTCGTAGACGAAAACAGACTAGTTCACACACGGATCCTCTCTCGTGTGAAGAGTTGGTGAATGTGAAGCGTTTCTGGTCTCCAGGAATATCACTGGAAGCAGCATTGATATCTCACTGCATAATTAAGATATTTTTGGGGGCATTTCTGCCTTTGAATGTTTTTATAGTGACTCTATAGAGAGACAGGAAAGGCAGGGAGAGAGGGAGGGAGGGGATGAAATTCAGCAAAGGGTCCAGGCTGATTTGAACCCTGCCTGCCGCGGTAGTGTCCGCAGCCTTTGTGGTGCTGATCTGGTGAGCCCTGCATAATGAAGATGTCGTTAATGCTGTGTGAGATGTTCATCCTGTCTGGGTTACTCTGTAAAGACCCAACAATCCAACTGTTCATATTGTCAGAAAAATGATCTTTATTCTATTTCGAACAATTCAACATTTTTACTGTAGATCTGTGTTTCTGTTCTTCAGGCTGGTGTGTGTTTCTGTTCTTCAGGCTGGTGTGTGTTTCTGTTCTTCAGGCTGGTGTGTGTTTCTGTTCTTCAGGCTGGTGTGTGTTTCTGTTCAGGCTGGTGTGTGTTTCTGTTCTTCAGGCTGGTGTGTGTTTCTGTTCAGGCTAGTGTGTGTTTCTGTTCTTCAGACTGGTGTGTGTTTCTGTTCTTCAGGCTAGTGTGTGTTTCTGTTCTTCAGACTAGTGTGTGTTTCTGTTCTTCAGGCTGGTGTGTTTTCTTTTTTCAAATGCACTGAAAAATTAAGAATTCCCCGGCCCTGCCCTGCTGACATCCCCAGTCCTCTACCGGAGAGCCCTCTCTGCCTGGCCCTGCTCACACACAGCCTTGTTATCTCCTATCCACAGTCACCGTAAGAGAGAGAGAAAGAGAGAGGAGGGAGAGTGTGAGTATTAAGAGTGACTGAGAGGAAGAGGAGAGGGGGGAGAGAGAGAGGATAGCTTCTTTACATTACCATCACCATCTCCCATTATCCTATTTATTCCTCAGGAACTGCAGAATTCAATTTTACACTTGAGGAATTTTCCCACTGATAAGAGGGATAAGGAGCTAAAGGGGGGGTTTTCTATCTGGACCCCCGGAACAGAGAGCTGGAGGTTCCCCGTGCCCCGTGTAAACCCTCCCCAGGTTTTGAGGGGAATCCTAATCGTCAAGGCAGCAGACAGGGTCTGCAGGGGTGGAGGAGAGAGAGGAAGAACATGGAGAGAGCAAGAGGGGTGGAGGGGAGAGAGAGCAAGAGAGGCTCCTTGTTCAGCTCAGGGCTTTGTGGGGATAAACATTCGGTCTCGTCACGTGAAATATTATAGGATGCCGTGGGGGTCCAGGAAATGGAATCACCACGGTGACAATGAGCGATGGCTCTGAGAAAAGGTGTGTTTGTGTTTCTCTGCGCCTGTAGCTGGCTGAATGGAAATGGCCGTGTTGTGTTTTCCCTTCACATAAAATACTATGGATTTTTCTGCGCTGCTCCCAACATCGATCGCCTGATCCAGTTGACTCATAAATCCACCATGTTTCTTTTTCATTCTCCTGTGAAAGGCTTTTTTTAACGTAACAGAACAACCTCTATACCGGTCAAACCTTTCAAATAAAGAGCTCAGAGTAGAACATGGTGCCGAAGAAAGAACAGTTAAGCAAAACAGCATCAAGGGCCCTGCCCCCCGGGGCCACACCCGCCCGGGGACAAGCCCACCCGGGGCCACGCCCGCCCGGGGCCACGCCCGCCCGGGGCCACGCCCGCCCGGGGCCACGCCCGCCCGGGGCCACGCCCGCCCGGGGCCACGCCCGCCCGGGGCCCTCCCTCTCTCTTTCCTTATTGCTCCCTCCCTGGTATCACTCACACATGATCAATACTCTTGCTCTCCAGCTATTGATCTAGGCAGCAGTGTTCACAGCTGCTCTGCCCAGACTAGAGGCTCCTGTCTGGGCTCGCCGCCCCACTGATCTCCCCTGGTTGAGGACCAGCACCTGGCTCTCCTCTTGTGACCAACCCTCCACACACACACACACACACACACACACACACACACACACACCCTACAGCCTCAGAGAGGAGAATTTGTTTTCATTAGTGCCTCATTATTTTGGAAACATGAAATTGATGTTATTATTGTTTTAAGCAAATCTCTGGTGAAACATGAACAAGATCAAGAATTAAGTGTGATTCAGATTCTAAAACGTCCTTCCTTCTGACTGTGCCACCTGTTCTCCCTGCAGGAGGAGGGTTAGGGTTAGGGTTAACCCTAACATAAGAGAGATAGGAGAGCAATGGTCCAGGAGACTGGTGGAGGAGAGCTGGTGGAGGAGAGCTGGTGGAGGAGAGCTGGTGGAGGAGAGCTGGTGGAGGAGAGCTGGTGGAGGAGAGCTGGTGGAGGAGAGCTGGTGTGGTTTCTGAGCCAGAGGTCATTCAGCAGTTGAAGGACGCTGCTGTAATCTCAGCTGTCAGCAGCCTCAGAGGAGGGTCTGGTGGTGGAGGACTGTGTGAGGGCTGGAATCTGACCCCCCACACACACACAGTGATTCACACACACACACGTACACACATTCAGATGTGGACCATGCACTCACATGCAAACACACACTGGGAACATGCAGCACAAACAAGTTAGATCTATATTCTTCTTTACTATCGCTACCAAATCATCAGAAATCCCATCAGAGAGTGACCAGAATGATGTTACTGTGTTCCGCTTGCTTCTTGTGGAGTGTGTGTGTATGAGTGTGTGTTTGTGTGTGGTCAACCAGATGAACGGTGATCAACATTGGTCGGGATCAATACTTAGTGTATAATGGTGCTAATCAATACCCATAAGTTCCGGTGATCAAATATTTATCCAGGAAGAGAATAACAGACACCCAACCTGTCTGCCTGTCTGTATCTGCCTGCCTGTCTCTCTTCCTCCCTCTGTCTGTCTGCCTGCCTATCTGTCTGTTTGTCTATCCATTTACAAGTTTGTCAGTCAATCTCTCTGTTAAACTGCCTCTCTCATAGAGACTAGAACCCCGCCTGAAGGCTGCACAGTCTCAGGTATCAGATAACAAACCAACTCATTAACAAGCCTCCTTACAAACAAAATGGCTTTGGGGGTGCTAGGTAACTGGGGGGTAACTGGGTTCAAGGGCTAATTTGCTCGTTTCTTCCCTACTGAGCTCCTCACAGTCTGCTCCTACCTCCCCCCTTCCTCCCTGCCCCTACCTCCCCCTTTCCTCCATGCCCCTACCCCCCTTCCTCCCTGCCCCTACCTCCCTACCTCCCCCCTTCCTCCCTGCCCCTACCTCCCCCTTTCCTCCATGCCCCTACCCCCCTTCCTCCCTGCCCCTACCTCCCTACCTCCCCCCTTCCTCCCTGCCCCTACCTCCCCCTTTCCTCCATGCCCCTACCCCCCTTCCTCCCTGCCCCTACCTCCCTACCCCCCCCCTTCCTCCCTGCCCCTACCTCCCCCCTTTTTATTCAGAGTCTTGTGGACTGTAAATGTAATTCTGTTAGTGTCTGAGTGTGAAGGGAATAGAAATGTGTCAGCTATGTATTGTATTGTATTGTGACTGTATTAGTGTATGTGTAGGTTTGTGTGTGTGTGTGTGTGTGGTAGGTGAGTGTGTGTAAAGGGGGGTCACCTTCAAGCCTCTGCAGTGAAACAGCATCCAGCAGAGACACTCGCCCTCGCCCTCGCCCTCGCCTTCTCTCCTCTCCTCCCAGCCTCTCTCCTCCCAGCCTCTCTCCTCCTCTCCTCCCAGCCTCTCTCCTCCCAGCCTCTCTCCTCCCAGCCTCTCTCCTCCTCTCCTCACAGACTCTCTCCTCCCAGCCTCTCTCCTCTCCTCCCAGCCTCTCTCCTCTCCTCCCAGCCTCTCTCCTCCCAGCCTCTCTCCTCTCCTCCCAGCCTCTCTCCTCCCAGCCTCTCTCCTCTCCTCCTAGCCTCTCTCCTCTCCCCTCAGACTCTGTCCTCCCAGACTCACTCCTCTACTCCCAGACTCTCTCCTCCCAGCCTCCTCCCAGCAGTGTGTGAATGACTCAGTGTGCCACATGCCTGTATTTACTGATGTTATTGAATGCCAGAGTCCTACAGTGCAGCATCTCTGTCTCTCTATCCTGTCTGTCTCTCTCCTGTCTGTCTCTCCTGTCTGCCTCTCTCCTGTCTGTCTGTCTTCTGTCTGTCTGTCTCCTGTCTGTCTCTTCTGTCTGTCTCTTCTGTCTGTCTCTCTCCCCTGTCTGTCTCTCTCCTGTCTGTCTCTCTTCTGTCTGTCTCTCTCTCCTGTCTGCAGTGCAGTCGTTTATTTCTGTCAGTGTCACCATGGAATCCCACACAGTGTCTCTGTCTCTCTATCTCCCTCTCTCTTCTTCTTCCCTTGACTCATGTTTCAGTCGCTGGCAAGTGGGAGTTAAGAATCATAAACATCTCTCTCCCTCTCTCTGTCTTTCCTGCTCCCTCCACCCTTCCCTCTCTCCCTCCCCCCTCTTCCTCACCTCCTCTCAGTGCCTACAGCGTGCAGAACAGCTACAAATCCTCCCAGATCTGACGATTCCAAAGCCTCTTTTCAGTCTGTCCTCTCCACACGACACCTCACAACTCAGATTTGTTTACACGCACAACTTTATTGTCCAAATTCGTCTTGGATAATGTAGAATTTGCTAGAGGGCTTGCATTGTCTGTGTGAAATTTGTGTGTGGAATATATTGTAAGCCTCTGGGGTTGTGTGTGTGTGTGTATGAGTGTGTGTAAGGGTGAGACTGTGTGGTTCAGTATGTTTCATAGAAGCCTCCAGAAGGCGCAGAACGCTCTGTCAAGGTCAGACCTCCATTCTGCTGCAGACGCCAGAAATACCCAGAAGCTTCAACATGAATAAGCAGTCTGGCTGTTTGGAGATCTTGATTTGAGCGCTTTTTCACAGAGTTTAACACAGGCGAGGAAACACCCTGCAGGGTGTGCACTTTGCTCAGTCAGGCTGGGTTCAGACGGGATGTGGTAGGGATGTGTATGTTTGTGTGTGTGTGTGTTTTGTGTTTGTGTGTGTCTGTGTGACAGAGAAAAAGAGCTGATTTATCACAACATGCTCTGGATCCTTCTTCAGGTCACCCCCCCGTCCTAGTGCTCTCTAATGAAGAGCCCCGGCCAGCCAATCACAGGAGGCTACCAGTGAAGCGGCTCCGACCGGCAGCCAATCACATGCGTCACCTGCGATGTCAGAATTGATGAAGCGAGTAAGTCTTCCTGAAGGATCCTCATGAGCTGCTGGAGATAACGTATACACACACACACACACACACACACACATATGGATACACACACACACACATATGGATACACACACACACACAGACCCACAGTGCTAGTTTGTCTTTGTGGCCTGCAGGAGATCGGTGGGCGGAGTAGTCTGTGTTTAATGTGTGTGTTTGTAATGTGTGTTTGTAATGTGTGTGTGAGGGGGTAGTCTGTGTTGAAAGGGACCTCTCCTCTCGCACTGATGATATCGACTGGCCTCCTGATGATGAATGAGGGGAGAGAGGGAGTTCATCACGGATAGGCCAGATTACTCCTCCATGCCGGGACCCTTTCCTCCGTTCATCATCCCTCTGCTCCGAGGATACATCATCCTCTCTCTGTGTGTGTGTGTCTAACAGCAGGGACACTCGCTGCGTGAGACAGTTTCCCCTAGAAGTGCATTTCCCCGCACTGGTCACCATAGCATTTGTGCTCCTCTGCACGTATTATCATTTGTTATCACTGACACCAGTGGCGTACGGGATAATAACCTACAAAAAGCATCCAATGATTAGATTGATGTGAAATTACGAGATGGCGCTAAATATGAGGGATGGGATTTGGTGAACCTGTGCTGTGTTCTTTCTCTGTAATGGAGCGTGTGTGTGTCTGTGTGAGAGAGTGAGTGTGCAGTAACAGGTGTGTTGATGGGGATGGCAGGTAGCAGACTGGCTAGGTTCTCTCTGATGTGTCGTGGTACAGAAACACCAGCATCTCCTCATTACACCTCACCAAGCCATGAATAGATGATGGTTATCCTACTACTGCTCTCTCTCTCTCCCCTCCAAGCCTCTCCCTCTTTCTCTCTCCTTCCCTCTTTAGATGTACTCACAGCAGAGGAGATAGGAAACTTAGCAACATTTCAGAATAACACTGCTTCCTGTCACAACTTCTACCTTCACTTTCTCTCTTTCCCCCTCTCCCTCTTTTCTGGTTTCTTTCTCTCTTTCTCCCTTCTTCTCTCTCCCTCTTTCTCTCTCTCTCTTTCTCTCCCAGTCCCCCGTCAAACTCTCCCTAGAGTAATCCAGTAGAGCCAGTCTTTGCAACCTTTGCAGAATGTCAGCCATTGTCACCTCCATCTCCCTGTCTCTCTTTGGAGAGAGGGAGGGAGGGAGAGGGGTGATGGATAGGAGGATGCAGATAGGGGAAGGAAGAAGGTGGGAGGAGAGGGGGCTGGGAAAGATTGGGAGACAAGGAGAGAGAGCTTTATGCTCTCCTTTCTTTCCCTTCCCCATGGTTTCCCTCCCTCTCTCTTCCTCCCTCTCTTCCCTCCCTCCCTCTGTCTTTCTTTCTCTCTTTCCCTCTCTGTCTTTCTCTCTTTCCCTCTCCTCTCTCCTCTCTCTCCTCTACTCTCTCTCTCCTCTCGTCCTCTAGATGGTTCATGTCATAACTGGAACAGTTCCTCCTATGCCTGCATGTGTCTCCTTATTTGATTTCTGTAGAGTGGAATGCTGGTGTGGGAATGCTGGTGTGGGAATGCTGGTGTGGGAATGCTGGTGTGGGAATGCTGGTGTGGGAATGCTGGTGTGGGAATGCTGGTGTGGGAATGCTGGTGTGGGAATGCTGGTGTGGGAATGCTGGTGTGGGAATGCTGGTGTGGGAATGCTGGTGTGGGAATGCTGGTGTGGGAATGCTGGTGTGGGAATGCTGGTGTGGGAATGCTGGTGTGGGAATGCTGGTGTGGGAATGCTGGTGTGGGAATGCTGGTGTGGGAATGCTGGTGTGGGAATGCTGGTGTGGGAATGCTGGTGTGGGAATGCTGGTGTGGGAATGCTGGTGTGGGAATGTGAAGTCATCAGTTTGGGAAAAAGCACGTGTCTGAATGCATCCCTCCCCCAGCTTTCTGTAAGAGCTGTTCATGCTGCTGGTGCAGCCCGTGTGTGTGTGTTAGGGGTGTGTGTGTGTGTGTTAGGGGTGTGTGTGTGATAGGGGTGTGTGTGTGTGTGTGTGATAGGGGTGTGTGTGATAGGGGTGTGTGTGTGTGATAGGGGTGTGTGTGTTAGGGGTGTGTGTGTGTGTGTGTGAGCAGGAGGGTTTATCACCACTGTGGATGAGCAGGAGGAAGAGGAGCATACCGGACCCCACCCAACACACGCACACATATATACACACACACACACACACACATATATGTATACACAACTCACACACATATACACACAGAATTCCAGAGGGGCTGTGTTTAAGACTAAGTGTTGCCTGGTCTGGCTTCTTATAGCACCTCTATCTGGATACAGATGTTCCCTTCACTCAGCAGACTGCCAGGAAGATCCTGAGAGTGTGAGAGTGTGTGTTGTTTATGAATAATGAAAGAAGCATCGTAAAAGAAACGTCTCACTCTCTTTCTCTCTTTGTCACACCACACACACATACTATATGCACACATGCATGCACACACACACTCACATACCATATGCACACAAATGCATGCACACACACACACTCACACACCATATGCACACACATGCATGCACACACACACACCACATAAAAACCTTCTGTCCATTTGGGATCTTTGACTGGGGAGAGGGGAGGAAGAGGAGGAGAGGAGAGGAGAGGAAGAGAGGAGGATAAGAGAGAAGAGTGAAACCTTCTGATGATGCTGACCTTTGAGAGGGTTAATAGATGAAGGACTGATAGTGAATAGAGAGAAGGAGGGGAGAAGGAGAGGATCTGGGCGAGAGAGTCCCAGTTTCGCAGGGTATTGCAGGGATGTTGCAGGAGAGACGGGGGAGGCAGGGGGGAGGCAGGGGGGAAGAAGTCGGAGGTAAAATGTCAGACTGAGTGAATGTCAGGACGGCTGGGCATGTCATTAGGGATTTGGTGTGAAAAGCACACAGACTATCATTAAGTTGTGTGTGTGTGTGTGTATCCAGATTTTGGCTGGTTGCTGGTGACGATGGATGGTTGTGCAAATCAAAATGAGAGTTTGGCAGGAAAGGGCCTTCTGACACACACGCACATACAGACACACATTTATATACACACCTATACACACATGCAGACACACACCTCACACATAGCTCATCTTTTCTGAGGGTGAAGGAAGGCTTTGTGTCACACACAGAAATAGCTACACATCTCTCCCTGTCTGCGCCCTCTCTCTCTCACACTCCTCTCTCTCACTCTCCTCTCTCTCACCCTCCTCTCTCACCCTCCTCTCTCACCCTCCTCTCTCTCACCCTCCTCTCTCACCGTCCTCTCTCTCTCACCCTGCTCTCTCACCGTCCTCTCTCTCTCACCCTGCTCTCTCTCACCCTCCTCTCTCTCACCCTCCTCTCTCTCTCAGCCTCATCTCTCTCACCCTCCTCTCTCTCACCCTCCTCTCTCTCTCACCCTGCTCTCTCACCGTCCTCTCTCTCTCACCCTGCTCTCTCTCACCCTCCTCTCTCTCACCCTCCTCTCTCTCTCAGCCTCATCTCTCTCACCCTCCTCTCTCTCACCCTCCTCTCTCTCTCAGCCTCATCTCTCTCACCCTCCTCTCTCTCACCCTCCTCTCTCTCTCACCCTCCTCTCTCACTCTCCTCTCTCTCACCCTCCTCTCTCACTCTCCTCTCTCTCATCCTCCTCTCTCTCTTACCCTCCTCTCTCTCACCCTCCTCTGCGACCCTGCGTGTGTCGTCATATTGTGCATTAGAGATTTGATAATGCATCTACATCTGTTTCGGTGAGTGCATGTGTTTAAACATACGTGTGTGTGTGTTTAAATGTGTGTGTGTGTTTAAATGTGTGTGTGTGTTTAAATGTATGTGTGTGTGTTTAAATGTATGTGTGTGTGTTTAAATGTATGTGTGTGTTTAAATGTATGTGTGTGTGTTTAAATGTATGTGTGTGTGTTCACTAATGAGACTGGAACTCCACAGGGCTCCACAGTGTGACCCGTCTTGGTAGCAAACTGGGAGTCTCCTATATTTGTGTCCTGTGCCTGGAGGAGTGTGGGTGTGTGTGTCCCAGCTGCAGACAGAGGCAGGTGGTTACCCCCAGGGAATGTTACTGCATGTCACTGGTCTGACTGCTGTCACTGCAACACACACACACGGATAATACACACACTTATAATACACACAGACACACTGTTAGTATATACACACACACACACACACACACACAGGGTTAAGAGAGGACAGTTTAGCAGGTGTCATGGATCTCTTCCTCCTCTCTGGCCCCTCCGGGGTTCCAACCAGGGTCCTCTGACTCACACAGGCAACTAGCACCTGTCTTAAAGCCTGCTCTACCCTTCCTCTCCTGAACACCTGCCCTCCTCTGGACCTCCTGATCATCTTCTTCATGTTGCTGCTTTACTCAGAAAGGATTGATCTTATCCTACATAATCCTCAATCCCACATCATCCTCAATCCTACATCATCCTCAATACTACATTATCCTCAATCCCACATCATCCTCAATCCCACATCATCCTCAATCCCACATCATCCTCAATCCCACATCATCCTCAATCCCACATCATCCTCAATCCCACATCATCCTCAATACTACATCATCCTCAATCCCACATCATCCTCAATCCCACATCATCCTCAATCCTACATCATCCTCAATACTACATTATCCTCAATCCCACATCATCCTCAATCCCACATCATCCTCAATCCCACATCATCCTCAATCCTACATCATCCTCAATCCTACATCATTCTCAATCCCACATCATCCTCAATCCTACATCATCCTCAATACTACATCATCCTCAATCCTACATCATCCTCAATACTACATCATCCTCAATCCCACATCATCCTCAATCCCACATCATCCTCAATCCCACATCATCCTCAATCCCACATCATCCACCAACAGGGGATGGAGCTGTCACAGTGTCCCCTCCTACACACCTTCCCCCCCTCTACCCCCTCCACCTCCTCTCTCCCCGCCTCCTCCTCTTTTCTATCCCATTTCCCCCCTCTCCTTCTCTCTCCGTTTGAACGAGAATCCCCTCATTAATCCTGACAGGTGAATGTCCCAGAGGGAGAGGTTTAGTGTGGAGGAGGGGTGGAGGGGCGGAGAGGGGGTAGGAGAGAGAAGAGATGGGGGGGAAAGAAAAGTGGAAGAGAGAGAGAGAGGTGGAAGAGAGGGGGAAGAGGGGGGAGGAGAGAGAGGAGAAGGGGGAGGAGAGAGAGCTTAAAAACAGCAGTTAACATCTGTTTCTTTTCACTCTATCGCTTAGACACACACACACACACTCTCCTCCTCCTCCCCCCTCTCTTCTCCTCTCCTCTTCCCCCCTCCCCTCCTCCTCCCTTCTCCTCCCCTCCCTTCTCCTCCCCTCCCCTCCTCCCTTCTCCTCCCCTCCTTCCTTCTCCTCCCCTCCCCTCCCCTCCTCCCTTCTCCTCCCCTCCTCCCTTCTCCTCCCCTCCCCTCCCCTCCTCCCTTCTCCTCCCCTCCTCCCTTCCCCTCCCCTCCCCTCCTCCATCTCCTCTCCTCCTGCCCAAACTAAGAGAAGGGCAAACATGGCCTCCTAAACTGAAATGCCAAAGAGAGAAAATTAGATGCGAGTGGATGTGTGTTTTGAGTGCAGATTGTGTGTGTTTGCACACAGTGTGTTTGTGCAATGTGTGCGTGTGTATATGTGTTCAGGCCTCTCCCAGGGACAGACCCTCTCCAGGATCTCTGCAGATACGTCTGGTCCAGACAGCTGAGTGTGTGTGATGCCGTTTTCATGTATTTTTACACTCTCCCCCCCCCACTCCCCCCCTTTCTCTCTCTTCCTCTCTCTCTCTCCCCCTCTCTCTCACACACACTCACTCATTCACTGCTGGTCCATAGCTACACAGCTGAGCCCAACAGCTGCTGTCTGGATCCTGGGATGTGTGTGTATAAGAGAGAGAGGGAGTGTGTATGATTGTGTGAGTGTGTGTGTGTGTGTGTGAGATAGAGAGATCGAGAGATTGAGAGATAGAGAGTGTAAGATTGTGTGTGTGTGTGTGTGAGAGAGAGAGAGATAGAGAGTGTAAGATTGTGTGTGTGTTAGCTGGCGTGGTGGCTGGAGATGGTTAGACTGCACTCTGGATTAAAGGATCAACGCTGGTGTCAAACTAGCAGTGGATTACTGCTGTAAACTGTCTCTACCCAGGCATGAAACTAAGACCAGGGCCTCATCTGGAGGTCTCCCCCAGGACCCCTCTCTCATCCTGGGCCACCTGCTTTATTAGCCACCCAGATTAACCAGATTAATCCACAGAGGAGCCAGGCCAAGCCAGGGCCCCTGGCCTGAATGAGATTCTGAATGAGTCTGTTACAGCAGCTACTGCTGTGAGCGTGATGATGACTGGAGTCCAGGGTTGGGGGAGGGGGGGGGGGGGTTGGTATTCAGCATGAGGAAGAGGAGTAGAGAGAGAGAGAGGAGATGTGTGTGAGTGTGTGTGTGTGTGTGATGATCATGCATGAAAGGCGTCTAGTATTTTCCCCTTCCCTGGAGCTGAGAGGTGTGAAGTTCACTCTTATGTAACGTGTGTGTGCGTGTGTGCATGTGTATGTTACCTGTCACAGACACCAGCCCAAAGGTGTGTGAATACAGGTGTGTACGTAAGCTTTGTGTGTGTGTGTATGGGAGTCAGGTGGCTGAGCGGTTAGGGAATCGGGCTAGTAATCAGAAGGTTGCTGGTTTGATTCCCCGCCATGACAAATGACGTTGTGTCCTTGGGCAAGGCACTTCACCCTACTTGCCTCGGGAGAATGTCCCTGTACTTACTGTAAGTCGCTCTGGATAATAGTGTCTGCTAAATGACTTAAATATAAATGTGTGTGTGTATATGCTGTGTACAGTAAGTATGTGTGTTTAGACGTCTCATATCTGTCTTCTGCCTAGTCATTTCAACCTCCTGCCCCCAGCTCCCCCTCTCCCCTTGCCCCCCTCCCCCCTGCCCTGTCTTTACCAACCGAACGGTAGCCAGGGTAACGCACGGTTGACAGCTGTTGTTAAGTTACTCCCCCGCTGCGCTGCTGGGTGTTGACGATAGTAGGAAAAAAGTATATTTAGACATTGAAAAGTCAATGTCTAAAAACATTGAGTTTTTGAAAGGAAGGGATTGGATTCAGACATTAAATATGTCAGAAACCCTGCTAATTAATAATAATTGGAACGGTCTGTGGGTTAGCATGCTGTTAGCATCCTAAAGAGAATCACTCATTTGAGAGAATTGACTCCACGCTATACAGCTTCCCAGCCAGTGCCCAGGGGTTTGTGTGTGCGTATGTGTGTAAATAGGAAGTTTCAAATAATATTTGAAAGCCAGTGGAGCTAACTGCATAGTTAGGGTTAGGGTTAACATAGGGTTAACATATCCTAATCCTAACTGCATAGCGTTTAGAGGCTACGACATGGCCTGTGTCAGCAGCTAATGAAGCTTCCCAGGAGATTTACGTGTCCGAGGTCGTTCTCTCTGCACACGAAGGCCTGTCTCCCGTCCAGGCCGTCTAACAGGATTATGCTGGAATTTTACAGTCTTGTAATTCACGCAGCTAATCATGATGACAGACACTGACTGCAGTAAAATCTCTAATATGACTTTAGTACCGAGGGAGCGGACGTTATTTTGAAACAGGAAAGCGACCCTAACCCTAACCCCTAACCCTTACCCTAACCCTAACCCTTACCCTAACCCTAACCCTAACCCTAACCCTAACCCTAACCCCTAACCCTTACCCTAACCCTAACCCTAACAGGAAGGCCGTGCTGAAAGGAATCCCTCGTCCTCCTATCTCTCTCCAGTATCTCATTATTCAGCCCCATTGGAAATGTGTCATTTCTCTCCTAGTGTTAATCCTGAGGCAGATATCATAGTCGACTTTATGCTTGTTTTAGAGCCCATTTGTGCCATGTCACTCTCACAGCACAGCACCGCAAACTAAATTAATTATCCTCTAATGAAGTCTCCTATGAGCCGGCTTCTGTCTCCTCACAGCAAGTGTGTGGAGACTCTGGGTGGACAGGAAGGTTGAAAGGGATAATGCAGTGTAGTAGAGGATAATGCAGTGTAGTAGAGGATAATGCAGTGTAGCAGTGTCGTAGAGGATAATGCAGTGTAGTAGAGGGTAATGCAGTGTAGTAGAGGATAATGCAGTGTAGTAGAGGATAATGCAGTGTAGTAGAGGGTAATGCAGTGTAGTAGAGGATAATGCAGTGTAGTAGAGGATAATGCAGTGTAGTAGAGGATAATGCAGTGTCGTAGAGGATAATGCAGTGTCGTAGAGGATAATGCAGTGTCGTAGAGGATAATGCAGTGTCGTAGAGGATAATGCAGTGTCATAGAGGATAATGCAGTGTCGTAGATGGTTCATGAAAAGCTTTTTCTGTGGTTTAAAAGTGAGAGAGAAAGAGAGGGGCGAGGGAATGAGGGAGTAGATTGAACGTGAGATTTAATAAACCTGTGATGATTTAATTAACGGACATCAATATTAAAAAGTGGGGAGCCAACATCTCTTTCATTATCAAGGGAATGGCACCTCATCTACACCCCTACCCTACTCCTCTACCCCCCCACTACCCCCCTCCCCTCCTCTACCCCCTCTACCCCCTCCACTCTCACTGTTGTCTTTCAGGTGTGTGTGTGTGTGAGAGAGAGAGCTTCTGCCCTCTACACAGGGTCCATGTTGATGTCTTGGGAGACTTATGATGTTTATGGCATTATGTCATCGTTGTTAATATTTAACCTCCACATGCTGAGAGAGCCTAGGGTAACCCTAACCCTAACCCCAACCCCAACCCCAACCCTAACCCTAACCCTGTCCAGCTGTTTCAGTCTGCTGCTAACTAAGCCATAAGGAAGCTGCTGCTACAATATCACACTGGAGTTCAAAGTTCAAACCAGCGCTGGGCCCATATGATTGACTGCTGGGAACTGTTTGAATGTCAGTACGGTTGTGAAGACGTGAGAGGGGAGAGCTGATCAGAGTGAGATCTGTCAGGAGCTGCTCTCTGCTGTGCTCTCTGCTGTGCTCTCTGCTGTGCTCTCTGCTGTGCTCTCTGCTGTGCTCTCTGCTGTGCTCTCTGCTGTGCTCTCTGCTGTGCTCTCTGCTGTGCTCTCTGCTGTGCTCTCAGGGACACTTTGAGATAAGGTGAGCAGAATTATTTGGGTGTTTAGCCTGGAGTGTGTGTTTCTGTGTGTGTGTGTGTGTGTGTGTGTGTGTGGCCCACACAGATTTAATTATGTGTGACAGACACAGAACTAACACCCTGGTAGAGAGAAGGGGAGGGAGAGGAGGGAGAGAGAGAGAGAGAGAGAGAGAGAGAGAGAGAGGGAGAGGAGGGAGAGAGAGAGAGAGAGAGGGAGAGGAGAGAGAGAGGCTTCATACAGAATTTCAACAATGAGAGTGAAAGAGATAGGATGAAGGGTTAGGGTTATGAGGATGAAAAAGGAGGAGGGGGAGACTGTTTCACTTAATCCTGACCTTAATGGCCATGTCCAAACAGGACTTCCATGTTGTAACGAGCTGATCCCATTATTGATGGGAGGGGACAGAGGGACAGTGATTGTGTCTCAGGAGGCATGTTCACTTACTGATCTGTGTCAGTGTGTAACAGACACACACAGACCTAGGCTACACACACAACACACAGAGTATGTCAGAGTATTTAAAGAGAGGGAGGTAGAGAGAGGTAGTGTATGTAATGAGAGAGAGGGAGGTACAGTATGTAATGAGAGAGAGGGAGGTACAATATGTAATGAGAGAGAGAGGGAGGTAGAGAGAGGTAGAGTATGTAATGAGAGAGAGGGAGGTAGTGTATGTAATGAGAGAGAGAGGGAGGTAGAGAGAGGAAGAGTATGTAAGAAGCCCTACCCAAGGTGACTCCAGCCTGCTGCTGTCAGGAGCCAGATGATTTGTAACCCCAGGGGAGCCCTCCTGCCCAGGGGGCTGTGCCAAACTCTAGCCCCAGGCTTCAGCTGTTGATGGAGGCCGTCTCAGCCACTGGTTCACTGACAGCCTGGGGGGGGGGGGTCTATCTGGGATAAAAGCACCCAGCTCTCTCTCCTCCCCAGCTCTCTCTCTCTCCTCCCCAGCTCTCTCTCTCTCTCTCCTCCCCCAGCTCTCTCTCTCTCTCTCCTCCCCCAGCTCTCTCTCTCCTCCCCTAGCTCTCTCTCTCTCCTCCCCCAGCTCTCTCTCTCTCCTCCCCCAGCTCTCTCTCTGCTCTCTCTCCTCCCCCAGCTCTCTCTCTCTCTCTCCTCCCCCAGCTCTCTCTCTCCTCCCCCAGCTCTCTCTCTGCTCTCTCTCCTCCCCCAGCTCTCTCTCTGCTCTCTCTCCTCCCCCAGCTCTCTCTCTGCTCTCTCTCCTCCCCCAGCTCTCTCTCTGCTCTCTCTCCTCCCCCAGCTCTCTCTCTCCTCCCCCAGCTCTCTCTCTCCTCCCCCAGCTCTCTGAATTTTCCTCCGAACTTGGTCACCACAGGTGGAACATCCCTCCCTCCCTCCCTCCCTCCCTCCCTGTAATGACCTCATCTGTCATCATTATGTCCATATCATTACACACACACATACACACACACACACACAGAGCTCAAGGCCAGATCATCTCACGAGGACGAGAGATGGAGAGAGATGGAGATAGAGGAGAGAGAGTGGACTGCAGAGTATCATCTGTCCTCTCCCATCTGTGCTCTCCTTCCCCTCCTCTGCCCTCTGCCCCCCCCCTCCTCCCCTCCTCCCCTCTGCCTCCCCTCTGCCCCCCCTCCTCCCCTCTGCCCCCCCCCTCTTCCCCTCTGCCCCCCCTCTGCCCCCCTCTTCCCCTCTGCCTCCCCTCTGCCCCCCCTCCTCCCCTCTGCCCCCCTCCTCCCCTCTGCCCCCCGTCCTCCCCTCTGCCCCCCTCCTCCCCTCTGCCCCCCCCTCCTCCCCTCTGCTCCCCCCCTCCTCCTTGTGTCCCATTTATTAGGTACACTATTAGGTATGTTGTTAGAGGCTGGAAAGGTGAGGAGGGGTAAGAGGAGGGGGGAGTGTGAGGTTGAATGTGTGTGAGGCTGTGTGTGTGTGTGAGGCTGTGTGTGTGTGTGTGTGTGAGGCTGTATGTGTGTGTGAGGCTGTGTGTGAGGCTGTGTGTGTGTGTGAGGCTGTATGTGAAACAGATTGACATGTTTAGCCTGTGGCATTGAAGAAAGCGACGCACCACACAAGCTTGAGTTTAAATACATTATTTAATGTGACATTACTTAATGTACATGCAAGTCTTGAATTGCTTAAATGTATGACGCTGCTAGTACACCAGGATACTTGCTGAGCAACAGTTTTACTAGAATGTCGTATCTATGCACTTTGTATCTATGCATCGTTGCTAACGTGTGCGGACGTTGTGACGTTAGGCTAGCACTGAGGTCCCTTGGTGCGCACAAGGAACTTTTTGCCACAAAAACGTTGTAACCTCCTAAACCGTGCAACGGAACGTAAATAAAAATACAAGCAACGCAATCGGGACAAAGACGAACATTTTGACACAAACTTTGTCTATGCAGTCCAAATATTGAGGGATCCTTAGGGGTGGGAAAATAATAAATAACTAATATATATGAGAGAGAACAATGGTTGTGTTCGTCAAAGGCAAGCACACCCAATGATCCTGGCTTTTACAGATATTTGTGTAAAAATGTAAGGTCTGAAAGTAAAAAGTTGTCAGAAAAATAAATAGTGGAGTAAAGAACTGATACACACACAGACACTCCCTTAGTTAGTAGTGATTCTTGAATGCAGGACGGAGACACAGTAACTACAGCTCACCTTCCCATCACCACTCTCCCTCACTGTAGTGGAGCTGTTGGACCAGAGCAGACTCACCAAGCAGGCCCTCTTATTTAGGTTACCAAGGAGACCCACAACCTTCCCTCTATCATGTTATCCCTCCCTCCCTCTCTATCTCTCTCTCTCTCTGTTGCTGGCTTAGCCAACCATATCGGTGCTAAAACATCACTGGAGTTCTCTAATTGGGTCTGTTCCCCCCTCCTCCCTCTTCCTCCCCCCTGCCTCTGAAGCTGGGAGAAGAAAACCTGTCTTTCTGAGGACAGAACAACAGGAGACAGATAGAGGAATAGAGGAGGGAGAGAGGGGGGTGAGAGAGGTAGGGACAGTCTGGGAGTAAAAATAGTCCCTGGACTGGCCCACAAGAACCGGACACCGTATACGCCACCACAGCTGCCCTGCTAATGCTCATCCTGTGTTTGATGTGATGCTAGTTACTGCTAATGCATGCACTTTCTGTGTTTGATGTGATGCTAGTTACGGAGTTCCAGACTTAATGCGAGCGCGCAGTGCAAAATAGTTTTTTGAGCTTTATGTAAAATAAACATAGCCGTTTTTCAATTGGTAAAACCTTGTCTAGTGAAGGTGATGTCTTTTTGTCTCTTAATTTTTCAGCCCCACCCTTACGTTTCTTAGCCTGGTTTTCCATTGTTATATAGTCTCTACTAGCTAGCTTTCGATCTGTCAGGGTCACTGTTGTGTGTAAGCGAGACAAAGGGGGCGGGGCTAAGGGCTGCATAGACTTTCATTTGGAATAGACCAACCGGCCTGGGGGAAAGGGGGGCCGGCCAACCATGTTGCTCTATCGTCTGCCGACATTTTTATTAGGAGTTATAAGGCAAGCGGCCCTCAAGCCCAGAAGTGTTTCGGCCCACCGGGAGTTCTCCCGGTGCTCCCGATGGCCAGTCCGCTACTGGAGAGGGGGGGTAACGGGTAGAGAGGGGAGAGAGAGAGGGGGAGAGAGAGAGAGGTGGGAGAGAGGTGCTTAGGTAGGAGAGAGAGAGAGAGAAGTGGGGGTAGAAAGAGAGCAAGGTGGAGAGAGAGAGGGGTGCTGGGGTAATGTTCTGCTTGGAGACCTGTCTTCAGAAAGGTCTTTCATTCAGCTCACAGATAGCTAATGGATAGGTGCGCAACTCCCCTCCCCCTCCCACACGCCACATAAAAGGATGCTTTATAAAGTGTGTGTGTGTTCTGAAAGCCCACACCCTCTCCTGCTGGACCTGTCCACAGGCTGGGTAGTGGGGGAGGGAGGACCATAGTGGGGGAACCCTCAGTGTTGATGCATTATTCATTGGCTTTAATAGTTAGTTTTCTGCATGTGTATTGTTTGCCTAAGATAATGTATTCTGAAGGCTAAGAAAAAAAATGCCTATTGATAAGGTTTTAATGTTGTGCTTAGCTCTCCTCTCACCCTTTGTCTGTCACCTAAAATTAAAAACCTAATCTTTGATTCACATCGGTTATTGCATGCTGGCTCTCTCAGACTAGATAATTATAATCATATGAATCAGGACTTCCTCTCTGGCTGGGACAGCAGCAGGCAGCAGGTGCTGGGGTGTGTCTGTCCCCTAGTGGTGGAAGGCAGTGCTGCTGCAAGTCTGGTGACGAAGCTGCTTGTGTCTGAACACAGACAGGGAACCACAGCAGGCGGGCTAGCAGCAGGCAGGCTAGCAGCGGGCAGGCTAGCAGCAGGCGGGCTAGCAGCAGGCAGGCTAGCAGCAGGCAGGCTAGCGGGAGGCAGGCTAGCAGCGGGCAGGCTAGCGGCAGGCGGGCTAGCGGCAGGCGGGCTAGCGGCAGGCGGGCTAGCAGCAGGCGGGCTAGCAGCGGGCAGGCAGGTGAGCTTCACTGCTGCTCCACCAGGGGGCGCTCTCACCACAAATCACTTTTTCTTTCTCTTCCTATATGTCCATAAAATGAATGTGTGAAGGAGAGGAGAGTCTCTCTGGGTGAGGATGTGGAGGAGGAGAGAGTCTCTCTGGGTGAGGATGTGGAGGAGAGAGTCTCTCTGGGTGAGGATGTGGAAGAGAGAGTCTCTCTGGGTGAGGATGTGGAGGAGGAGAGAGTCTCTCTGGGTGAGGATGTGGAGGAGAGAGTCTCTCTGGGTGAGGATGTGGAGGAGGAGAGAGTCTCTCTGGGTGAGGATGTGGAGGAGGAGAGAGTCTCTCTGGGTGAGGATGTGGAGGAGGAGAGAGTCTCTCTGGGTGAGGATGTGGAGGAGGAGAGAGTCTCTCTGGGTGAGGATGTGGAGGAGGAGAGAGTCTCTGGGTGAGGATGTGGAGGAGGAGAGAGTCTCTCTGGGTGAGGATGTGGAGGAGGAGAGAGTCTCTCTGGGTGAGGATGTGGAGGAGGAGAGAGTCTCTCTGGGTGAGGATGTGGAGGAGGAGAGAGTCTCTGGGTGAGGATGTGGAGGAGGAGAGAGTCTCTGGGTGAGGATGTGGAGGAGGAGAGAGTCTCTGGGTGAGGATGTGGAGAAGGAGAGAGTCTCTGGGTGAGGATGTGGAGGAGGAGAGAGTCTCTCTGGGTGAGGATGGCGAGGAGGAGAGAGTCTCTGGGTGAGGATGTGGAGAAGGAGAGAGTCTCTGGGTGAGGATGTGGAGGAGGAGAGAATCTCTCCTCTGAATCATTCTGTTGGGAAACAAAGAGTGTGAAATGATGTCACAGTTGTGTCTCCAGGCAGAACTTAATCATGTTATACAGGACAGGAGGAGTGTCTGTGTGTGTTTCACTGTGTGTGTTTAAGTGTATGAGCGTGTGTGTGTTGTGTGTGTGTGTGTGTTGGTAGGGAGGGGGATCATGATGTCTTAATTAGGGAGGATCAGGATTCTGTTCCTTGGATGTTTTCCGGGGTTTCCAATCTGATAAGGAGATTCCAGTGTGTTTTCTTGGAATGACAGATTATTCTGGCATCGCCTAGAAGCAGAGTTAATTGAATGAAGCGTTAGCCCCGCCCTTAACGATGACAGTGGTGGGAGACAGTGGTGTCCTGACTGTCCTGTGTGCCTGTCTGTCTGTCTGTCTGGGGTTGGCAGGCAGAATTCCACCTCTTTTATCAAACACATAAGGAGAGAGGGAGAGGGAGAGAGAGAGCAAGAGGGAGAGAGAGAGTTCATGGCTGAGTTGTATCTCTGTAGTTACATTAACAGCCACTAGATGTTGCTATGCTGCTGAGTGGTTTTGAGTGAACCGTGATCTCAGGGTCTCTTACATCATCATAATGTGTGAGAGAGGCTGCTGGAGGGAGAACGAGACAGGCAGAAAAGAGAGAGAAAAGAGAAAGACAAAATAGATAGGGAGAGATTTAAGTGAAAATACAGAGAGAGGGCAAGAGGCAAATGGATAAAAAGATTAAGATATGGGGAAAGAGACAGGGAGAGAGAGAGACAGGGGGAGAGAGAGACAGGGAGAGAGAGAGACAGGGGGAGAGAGAGACAGGGGGAGAGAGACAGGGGAGAGAGACAGGGGGAGAGAGAGACAGGGGGAGAGAGACAGGGGGAGAGAGAGACAGGGGAGAGAGAGAGGGGGAGAGAGAGACAGGGGAGAGAGAGACAGGGGGAGAGGGAGACAGGGGGAGAGGAGACAGGGGGAGAGAGAGACAGGGAAGAGAGACAGGGGGAGAGAGAGACAGGGGAGAGAGAGACAGGGGGAGAGAGAGACAGGGGGAGAGAGACAGGGGGAGAGAGAGACAGGGGGAGAGAGACAGGGGAGAGGGAGACAGGGGGAGAGGGAGACAGGGGGAGAGAGACAGGGGGAGAGAGAGACAGGGGGAGAGAGAGACAGGGGAGAGAGACAGGGGGAGAGAGAGACAGGGGGAGAGAGAGACAGGGGGAGAGAAACAGGGGGAGAGAGAGACAGGGGGAGAGAGACAGGGGGAGAGAGAGACAGGGGGAGAGAGAGACAAGGGGGAGAGAAACAGGGGAGAGAGAGACAGGGGAGAGAGAGACAGGGGAGAGAGAGACAGGGGGAGAGAGAGACAGGGGGAGAGAGAGACAGGGGGAGAGAAACAGGGGGAGAGAGAGACAGGGGAGAGAGAGACAGGGGGAGAGAGACAGGGGAGAGAGAGACAGGGGGAGAGAGAGACAGGGGGAGAGAGAGACAGGGGGGAGAGAGACAGGGGGAGAGAGAGACAGGGGGAGAGGGAGACAGGGGGAGAGAGAGACAGGGGGAGAGAGACGGGGGAGAGGGAGAGACAGGGGGAGAGGGAGACAGGGAGAGAGAGACAGGGAGAGAGAGACAGGGAGAGAGAGACAGGGAGAGAGGTTGGACTGTAGAGACAAAGCTGTAGATGGTTAGAAGCTGTTTGAGAAAGTGAGGTGGCGGGTCAGAATAAGGGTTCCTCAGGGTAATCTCTGAACCCCACAGATTACCACTGTTCGCGTGTGTGTGAGTGTGCTTAATCTGTGTCTGCTAAGGTTAAGATAGTGTGTGTGTGTGAGAGTGTGTGTGTGTGTGTGACCGCTAAAGGGTCCAATAAAAACCCTGCTTTTATCTCGCTGGAACAGAACCAGTATCACTAACGACCTCCACCCCCTCCCAGTCCACCTCCACCCCCTCCCCTCCCAGTCCACCCCCCTCCCCCTCCGCCCTCAGTGGACCTGCCCAGCAGGTGGAGCAGGGTAGATAGGAGAAGGTCTCTATGGTTACCACATCGCTCTCCTGAGCTGATTGACTGTCACCCCCATAGATATATATAAAGACTAGATGTCTTACGGCGGAGTCTAGAACGTCCGCACATGGCGGCCATCTTGCTACAGTCAACTCGCTCACCCATAACATTGTGTTGATGTTACATGTAATTTTTAAATGACCATAACTTGCTCAATTTTAAACCGATTTTTAAACGGTTTGGTTTGTTATCAACGTCAGAGATGTCGTTATGCCTCTGCATACTTATGAATAACTATGTTATTAAAAAAAAATAGAATAGAAGTATATATCTATGGTCAACCCAGTCTCACACGCTGGGGGTCTGATGCTGTTAACTGATTCACCAGGGACCCAGCCTGTGTCTTTACATTGATGGCTCTGCCCCTCGCTGGCATGGGGGATCAGTGATTGGTCACCTGGCACAGAGCTGGTTAATTGGTCGTCACGGGAACGGCTATGGCGAATTCTGTCTGAGTGATTGACAGCGGCGGAGGTGTTATGGCAACACAAGGATACCCCCCCTATTTTTTCCTCCTCTAGGACTGGGTCTGGTCTGGTCTGGTCCTGGTTCTGATTCTGGGCAGCAGCCTCACTGTTTCAGCTTTCAGGCCTTCAAAGATACCAGGGCCTGTGGAGGTGCAGCTCCTTCAGCGATACCAGGGTCTGCTAGTTCCACAGCTGCTCTCCACACTAGTCTGGGTGGGGGGTTATGTCAGCGGCTCGCTCAGTCAGACTGACTGGCTGGTTAGCTGACTGACTGGCTAATTAGCTGACTGACTGGCTGGTTGACTGGCTGACTGACTGGCTGGTTGACTGGCTGGTCTCCAGAGTTCAGGACTGGATGACAGGCTCAAACTGGCAGGCTGGGCTGTGACTGGGTCAGGAGACTGAAGGTCATATTTATTTAAGTATGACAGGATATTAGGGTTAGACTGGGTCAGGGTTAGGGTTAGACTGGGTCAGGGTTAGGGTTAGGGTTAGACTGGGTTAGGGTTAGACTGGGTCAGGGTTAGGATTCCCTCTTTCACATCATCTCTGGACACTGGGTAGCTGTCTCGTCTCCTCATTCCTACCCTTCTCTCTTCTCCTCTCCTCATTCCTACCCTTCTCTCTTCTCGTCTCTTCATTCCTACCCTTCTCTCTTCTCCTCTCCTCATTCCTACCCTTCTCTCTTCTCCTCTCCTCATTCCTACCCTTCTCTCTTCTCCTCTCCTCATTCCTACCCTTCTCTCTTCTCCTCTCCTTATTCCTACCCTTCTCGTCTCTTCATTCCTACCCTTCTCTCTTCTCCTCTCCTCATTCCTACCCTTCTCTCTTCTCCTCTCCTCATTCCTACCCTTCTCTCTTCTCGTCTCCTCATTCCTCCCCTTCTCTCTTCTCCTCTCCTCATTCCTTCCCGTCTCTCTTCTCATCCTAATCTCCTCCCTGTCCTCTCCCTCTCTCTGACTGCATGTCCTGGTTGAGCCCAGTGAGGGTGACTTTGTGCCCTGCGCTCCGAGCTCTGCCAGTCCTTCTTCCTGTCATTCACACTGATTTGTTGAATGCCCTAAAAAATTAGGTTGAACTGGATACGAAGTAGACTGTACCCCTCTCCCTCTCTCACTCCTCTCTCTCTCTCCTCTCTCTCCACTATCTTTTTCTCTCTCTCTTTCCTTCTCCCATCTCTCCTCTCCCTCTCTCTCTCCCTCCTCTCTCTCCTCTCTCCCTCTCTCTCCCCTCTCCTTTCTCTCTCTCCCTCCTCTCTCTCTTTTTCTCTCTCTACCTCGCAGCCTCTATTGAGTCTTACTGTACTGATGTAATATGTGGGTCAGTTTATATCAGGGGGGGCACCAGACAGAGCCCCCCCCCCCTCTGTCTCGGGTGGGTGTGGGTGCATGTGTCATTTAGGGGCTTGTTAAAGCCCAGAAACAGTTCCTCCCTCTCCCCTTGTGTGTGTGGGTGGATGTGTGTGTGTGTGCTTGTGTGTGTGGTGCTTCAGTGCTGCAGAGCGTCAGAGGGGTGTTGGGAGGTACATGAGAATACAGCCTCTGGTTTTATATTTCTGCTATGGTCCTGCCTCGATGGCGGTGTTGTGTTACCATGGAAACAGCAGACAAGAGCAGTAAACATGGGTGTGCGTAAGAGCGGGGGAGATTTGTCCTGTATGTGTATGTGTAGGCTATGTGTGTTTGTGTGTTCCTGTGTGTGGATCTTCTGCATTGAATGTTGTGAGTCTGTGACACCCAGTAGCATTAATTCATAATCCAGAGTGTCAGTGTGTATAAGGGCAAAATTGTTTTGTCGTCCACAACAGATATTCAGTCGTCCATCAATTTTATATCTCGGCCCTGACGGCCCTGACGGCCCTGACGGCCCTGACGGCCCTGACGGCCCTGACGGCCCTGACGGCCCTGACGGCCCTGGCGGCCCTGACGGCCCTGGCGGCCCTGACGGCCCTGGCGGCCCTGGCGGCCCTGACGGCCCTGACGGCCCTGGCGGCAGGCGGTTAGGAGACAGGGCGAGTTTTATTCGATTAACTGGAGATATTTCATAATAGTCCTGTGTTTAAAGTCTCTCTCTGTTGCATCTCCCGACATCAGGGAACACTGGGCCTCATTCAACAATATTTTCAACAATAAGTTATTTCTTACATTTGTTCTTAAGAAAGTTCCTAAGAAAAGTCTACGTGTGATTCATGATGTATTCCTAAACAGCAGAATTGTTCGCAGGTGTGGTCTTAGAAAGATGAATCCCAATATGTTGTAAGTTGAAAGGAAGGGCACTTTACTGGGGCACGTGCCCCAGTAAAAATCTGCTGTGCCCCAGTCAAATCAAAAGTTTGAGTTTTAACAATTTACTTTATTAGTCAGTGCATTAATTTAGATTGATAATCCCGGAAAAAATAAACGTAGTATCCCAATCAACGCTTGTAAAACTGTTTAACCGAAAAAACAAACCGATGCATGCAGAATTCCATGTCAGTGCGCTCTTCTGAGCTTGCCAAATAGCCACTGCAGCACGCACACAGAAGTCCAGGTGTCAGACTCGTCACACAAGTCAGAATTGAGGTAGGCTGAGAAAATATTACAAAACTAAAGATAGTTTCTAAATGATAGGCCTACCGATCATCTTATTTTGACTAAAACATAAAAACAATATTACATGAAGCTCAAAACAGTATTTGCGCTCAAATTAATGCGAAAAAAATTTGCATGCTCGCATTAATTATTGATGTAAGCAAGGGGAGTTTCTATAGCCTAGTAGTGCATTGTGCGCAGCAAGCGTGAAAGAAAAAAAAGGGATATGAATATGGGCCTTCCCTGTGCCCCAGTAGAGTTTTATGTCTAACAACGCTTCTGGCCGTGTGCACACAGAGAAACATCGAAAAGACAAAGACTAGCCTGACGTTGTCATATGAGTCTGATACCGCTCCGTTGGGCTGTGAGTATGGGGCATGTTTCAACCGAACCTGAGAAAAAAATGCCTCTTCGCTCAATTGGATAGACCTACAACCAATCAGAGCAACGTAGTATGTTGTTTGTTGAAAACAGATTCAACCCAAGCGCTCTTTGGTGACGTGGTTTATTACGTTACTGTTGATCATCTGTCCATCATCGTATAAAGCCCGCCCTGACAATTTGATTGGTCCGAACAGCTTTTGTTCGGACATAGTTTTCCTCCAACCGAGCGACCCCAGACCCAACTTCCCGACCAACATTTTTTGTGGGCGGGGTAAGTTTGGCTGGCACCCAGGCTAGGTAAAGACGGTGGAGGCCTCGACTCCAAAAAAAGAAAAACTTTAGTAATTCTGAAGTGGAGGTACTGCTGCAACAAATTAGCGACAAACGACACATCATATTTAGCGTCAGCTGTGGATACAAAGCAGTAAATGAAACCGATGCATGGAATGCAATTACTCATGCAGTGAACGCTGTATCTGGAGAAGGGCGCAGAACTGATGAAGTGAAAAAGAAATCGTGTAATCTGAAATCTGGGGCAAAAAAACATATTTCAAAACATAGAAGACAGGTGACTGTTACAAATATCCATGAGGACTGCTCTTGGTAGCCTAAAGCGTCCCAACAGGTACTCGTCACTCTCTGCAAATAAATCGGTATGGTCACGGAAGATGCGTTCCCTCCTCAGGGCACGATCTGCAACATGCAGCAGCAGTAAATACGCCATTGTGAGAGCACAAACATGAGGACAAAACAAATCCTAGATTTAACCGTTTTGCTCCTATAGTGTGTGGTGTTTGTCCTCGGGGTTCCCCCACACATCAGGATTTCTGATCGTAAATATTCAACATGTTGAATGTTGAATATATCGGTGCGGCTCCATCGTTCTTCCGAGCAGGTTCGGTCACTCTTAACACACCTCACACCAAGGGAACATCTGATAAAATAATCTGTAGATAATCAGGACATTACCTAGGATTGTCCTCATGTTTGTGGTCTCTCACATTTTGAAAATCTGAAAAGATTAAAAATATATTTTTGTGTGTACCCAGCATTAGCATATCTGGGTAAAAAACTTGCACAGGGTTAATCTCGGCTGTTTTATTTGCCTTTATTGTAGCTATAGCTGTTTAGCATTAGTGGCCTGACCCTGCTGCCCCCAAGTATCTCTCCTCAGGAAACACGGAGCTCCATATCTAATCATCTGACTAGCAGCCCCCCCTTCCACACCCACACCATACACACGCCCACACCCACACAAACACACATACACACACTACAGTCAACCCTAGCCATAATAACTTAACCTTTTCATGTTCCTGTTAAATTTGCCTGAAAACGCCTAAACAGCATACCCAAAGTAAATTGGAAGCTGTTCTTGAACCATTTGGAGTACATGCATGTAAATGATCTCTTTTGAAAGCTGACACTCTGAAGTTATGTCCCCTGTTGTCAGGACCCCTGTCAGTCCTTCTAGTGTTGAGTAATAGAAGCTTGAACACAAGGAAAGTGAAAATTTCTATTTCCGCCTAGATTTTGTTTTGAAAACAGAGGCCTGAATAGGCCTAGAGGTGGTAGGTATTATCTGGAAGACTAAATTGGACCACAGGTTGAAGCCTTACCCAATTCAAATCAAAAGTCAAACATAATACCACAATATATTCATATTTGACACATGTTTTTATAAGAGTACATCCAGGAATTTTCTAAAAGGGTCTTTTGGAGACTCCAAAATGACCCTTTGTAACCAAGGTCAAGGTCAAATAAAAAGGTATTATTTTTCATAATTGTTATCTCTGGCCCATCTCTGGTACTTAGAAATATCATATATAATAGCTAAATCCCTAATTAGTAATACTGAAACACAAAAACTGAAGCATGAACACATTGGAGTGCTTTATCTGATTCCAAGGATTGGCGCACAAAGAACACTGATTCTGTCAACCATATTGCGCAATCGACTGTTATTTTGAAGGCTCCACAGACGCATACAAATGAGGTATTGGCATTTTCAGCTAGCTGTCAGCTACAAGGCTAACGAGCTAATTTCAGAGCCAGTCGAAGCCAGTTCGAGAAATTTGTTTAGAACCAGTGTGGGGGGGGGGGGGGGGGCGGGGGGCAGGACGCACAGACCTAGTTGGCTTTAGAGGGCTGTCAACGGGGCATGGAAGCTCCTATTGGGTCGAACAAGGTGTCAATCAAAAGGGGAGGGTTCAACGGACATTTTGAGACCTTCATTTTGTAAATACTCCGTTGATAAATCGGAGAAAATAACACTTTTATGTGAACAAGTTGTTTCTTCCGTCGGCTAACTTGCATAATGAAACAAAGGATAATGGCTATTCATGAACGTAAAACATTGTATTTGGACGAATTACTTTACATGGTTAGATACTTTGAACCCTTGGGACTTACGCAGATCAAGTTTTGATGGCATGATTTGCACACCTGGACCTATTTGAACAACTTAGGGTGAGTACAACTTTTTTCTTTGGCATTGTTGAAGGAATGTTCACCGGAAAAAGACGTTGACTTTGCTTGCTATTGCGACTTGATCTTGAATTGGTTTATTTCAATGGAAGCACAAGAATCGTAGCTTTCCAACGATGTATAACATGTGTAGCGTCTAAAAAATATATTTTTTAGAATTTAGTGCGTCGTAACTGAGGAAGGGGGAGGCAGCATTTTTGTCTCGCGGGCGAAACAGGAGCGTAAACAGGTTAATCAGCTCTGATCCTGGAGAGAAGAGAGAAGGGACAGATATAGATGTGTGTGTGTGTGTGTGTTGCAGAGCTGGGATGTTCTCCTGATCGAGTCAGTATCCAGCATTGTTCCAGGCCATCTCTCCTACGCCAACCGAAACACACGTGAAAGTATCCACACCTCCTTCACGGGTGATGTCACTTCCTGTTGACAGAGAAAGCAGGAAGAGGTGCCATCTTGAATACCAGCCAAACGTGCCTGACTCCTCGCTGATTAATTCATTTCAGCATGATGTGGAGCCGGCGTCCTTCAGGGAGTGATGGAGGGAGCTGTGGTGATTTCATTAGAGTCTTTCAGATAATCACTCTACCTATTACCATGACAACCAGCTGCGAGGGTAGCAGCGTCGACGAGGATGCTTGATTTGATACAGCTCACAGGTTTTATCAGGGACGCTCTGCGTTTCTTAATTACATTTTTTATAAAAGTCTGTTACTGGTAGATTAATTAGGGTTGGAGTCATGAGGGCTGGCTTGGTGGGGGGAGTGAAGAGTGGTTCACTGGTACAGAAACAGTGTCAAGGTCCTGTGTTCACTGGTACAGAAACAGTGTCAAGGTCCTGTGTTCACTGGTACAGAAACAGTGTCAAGGTCCTGTGTTCACTGGTACAGAAACAGTGTCAAGGTCCTGTGTTCACTGGTACAGAAACAGTGTCAAGGTCCTGTGTTCACTGGTACAGAAACAGTGTCAAGGTCCTGTGTTCACTGGTACAGAAACAGTGTCAAGGTCCTGTGTTCACTGGTACAGAAACAGTGTCAAGGTCCTGTGTTCACTGGGTCTTGGAGTCTCTGCCCTGTTAGACTGCTGGGACTTCAGCAGGAAAAGGCCTGTGTTCCTCCTCCTGGGTGTTCCTCTGTGTAACAGGAAGTAGTGTTTCTCGGTCTAACAGGAAGTAGTGTTCCTTGGAGTAACAGGAAGTTGTGTTCCTCAGTTCCTCCTCCCCTGGCGCTCATCCTGAACGCCAGGATGACTGCCTGAACGCCAGGATGACTGCATGGTGTTCATCCATGGACTTCATCCATGAGTTCTCTGATTTCTTATCATTGATTGTGCCTGACTTTGATAACCTTTTAATCATTGGAGATTTTAATATTCATGTTTGTTGTCCATCATGTACTCTCGACCTTGTTCTATCTTTTGGTTTTCCTGTCTTAAATGTTGGGCAATTTTCTGATGCCTTTACAGCTTCTCCATTTACCAGCCTAACAGGGACAACCTCCTCTCTGGGTACAGAAGAGCTAGTTACTCTGTTTAACACCATAGTTACAGGTATTCTTGATACTGTTGCCCTACTCAAACTTAAGCGACCCAAAGTCAAAGCTTCTCCTTGGCTTAACAGTGAGACTCGTGCCCTTAGACAAGAGTGTAGGAAAGCTGAGAGGAAATGGAAAATAGATAAGTTGCAAGTGTCCCATGAGATATTGAGAGATTGCCTAGGATCCTATCAACGTTTTGTTAAAGCCTCTAAAGAAAAGCATTTTTCTGATATTATTGCTAAAAATGCAAATAGCCCCAAAACCTTGTTTAGTGCAATAAACACTGCATTAAACCATGTTGTTGTCCTCCCTGATGTTACGGAAAAATGATTGAGTTTCTTTATCAACAAGGTTGACATTATTAGATCTCATATCTCACTTACTGATCATGACCCTTCTGATTGAGTCCCTTGCCCTGCTTCTCTCCCTTGCTTTGAGCCTGTGTCCCTCTCTACATTGATGTAGTGTCACATATGAAGGCTACTTTCTCCCCTACAGACATAGTTCCCTCACGCCTTTTGAAAGAAGTGTTAGATACAGTGTTAGTTGGTCCAAGTATTTTGTGTATAATCAATAGCTCTCTTATTAATGGAACTGTTCCTTCCAGTTTAACCCTTGTGCTGCCTTCGGGTCACATGACCCAAAGGTTCATAACGAACCACCGTTGTGTTTACCCAATTTTACCCAATACAAAAACAAATAAAAATAATTTTCTTTTAACCTTCACAACGTGGGGGGTCTGAGACAGCCCGACGGTTAAAAGAAAATGCTTCACTTTGTTTTTGTATGCGGTAAAGTTGTCGCAACTTTCAGTCAGGTTTCAGAGCACACCATAGCACAGAAACAGCACTGTTTAAGGTACTGAATGATTTGTTGTTGTTCGGTTTTTCTGGGAATTGTGCTGTTTTAATATTACTTGACCTCAGTGCTGCTTTTGATACTGTTGATCATGCTATCGTCCCGGATCGTCTCCAGCAATGGGTTGGGATCCAGGGTGTGGCTCTACAGTGGTTCCACTCTTATTTGAAAGATCGAACTTTTTCTGTTAATATTGGAAATATTTCCTCCTCTTCGGCAGCGATTACATGTGGAGTACCTCAAGGTTCAATCCTGGGTCCAATTCTATTTTCTCTGTATATGCTCCCTCTGGGCTCCATTCTCCGTAAACATAATATACCATATCACTGTTATGCTGATGATGCACAGTTATACTTACTGTTAAAACCAGGTGATACCAACTCTCTGACACCCTTTTTGATTGCCTTAAATAGATCAAGTTCTGGATGGATAAAAACTTTCTCCAACTAAATGAGAGTAAGACGGAAGTGACACTATTTGGAACCCCCAGATCAATTGATGATTTATCTGAAAAAAATGGGCCCCTTGGACACCAATGTGCACTCCCATGCCAGAAATTTGGGTGTTATCTTTGATTCAGCACAAAAATTTGACAAACAAATTAATTCTGTTGTCAAAGGTAGTTTCTTTCATTTAAGGACTATTACAAAACTAAAATCCTTTCTCTCTTTCAAGGACTTGGAAATTGGTATTCACGCACTTATATCGTCTCGAATTGATTATTGTAATTCAGTGTATTATGGCATTTGTCAATCATCATCATCACGCCTGCAGCTTGTCCAGAATGCGGCTGCTAGAATGTTGACTGGTACCAGGAAGAGGGACCATATCTCCCCCACTGGCCTCTCTTCACTGGCCTCTCTTCACTGGCCTCTCTTCACTGGCCTCTCTTCACTGGCCTCTCTTCACTGGCTTCTCTTCACTGGCCTCTCTTCACTGGCCTCTCTTCACTGGCCTCTCTTTACTGGCCTCTCTTTACTGGCCTCTCTTCACTGGCCTCTCTTCACTGGCCTCTCTTCACTGGCCTCTCTTCACTGGCCTCTCTTCACTGGCCTCTCTTCACTGGCCTCTCTTCACTGGCCTCTCTTCATTGGTTGCCAGTCAAATATAGAATAGATTTTAAGGTGTTGTTACTTGTTTTTAAAGCTTTACATGAATTGGCTCCAATGTACATTTCAGATCTTCTTATGCTGTATCACACTTCCAGGCCCCTTAGATCATCAAACCAGTTCCTTTTAGCCATTCCACAGATTCGGTTGAAAACAAAAGGTGATCGTGCCTCTTCAGCTGTAGCCCCTAGTCTCAGGTCATCCCCCATCACCGAGACATTTAAGTCTCGTCTTAAAACATATTTTTATTCTTTGGCTTTCGAGTCAGTTTAAGGTCACTCGTGCTTACTGTAATTGTGTTGTTTGTCTGCTGTTCCTACTTACTGTTGTTTTGCCCTATTTGATGATTTTGTACAGCACTTTGGTCGGCATTGGCTGTTTTTAAATGTGCTCTATAAATAAACTGACTTGACTTGACTGAACACCAGGCTGACTGTCAAGATTAGCTACATGTGAGGAATATTTATGAGGAAACCAGATTTCCAGGAGGAAACAAGGATCGTGTAAAAACCAAATCATCACAGACATCTCTCTTCCTCTTGTATACTAGAGACCTCCTCCTCGTCTTTATGAACATCCTGTGGCGTCTTTTTCAGCTTGGTGCCATGTTTGCAGCCTAGTGAATCAACCGCAGCTCCTTCAGAAGGGGGGTTGGTGAGGGAGGTGGTGGGGGTGAGGTTGAGGGGGGTGGTGGGGGTGAGGGTGAGGGAGGTGGTGGGGGTGAGGGTGAGGGAGGTGGTGAATGAAAAGCAGAAGGTAGTAGTGGCAGCTTAGCGTTGGCTAAATTCCCTTCTGTTGATCTGGTCCTGCTGGGAATCACCTCAGCAGAACTGCAGCCTGTCAGTCTTAACTCTGGAGAACGAGCCAAGCAAGGCTCACGTCCATACACACACATACTGTATACACGCAGGCACGCTCTGGATAAGAGCGTCTGCTGCTAAAAAAATGACTAAATGTAAATGTAGGCAAATACTGTACAGACACAGACACACAAACACACATACCCCCCTATTTTGACGATCTGAAACGCAAGTATCAAAACGCAAAGCGCAAGTAACTTTGTTGGCGGGACTCCGGCTCGGTTGCTATTTTGCCGGCGGGATAAATGACTTTGCGCCTGGCGCAAATCTAAAATGGGTAGGTCCGAAGTAGCTACATTACTAATGGGTGTGGTTTGGGCGTAACGTGCAATAAACCAATCAGAGCGTCATCTCACATTCCCTTTAAGAGCAGCTTGTTCCATGGCGGATTGCTATTATAACGGCGGATTTGCCAGGCGCACGCCAGGAGCGGTTCACAGCCAAGGAGACCGACGTTCTAGTCAGGGCCGTAACATATATAAGTGAGATTGTATGGGAAAGGCAGAGCAGTTTTCTCATTGCACGAAATTGCCCGCTCATGCTGCTCATTCAAATTCTTATTCTTATTTTTATATAGCCTACCCTATATTTTATTTTTTAAATTGTTTAGTTCTTGGAATTAGTTTAACTATTGTACTTTTTTACTTAATTTAAGACCCGTATATGTTTATTGTTTGCACCTTCCTGCCACAGTAAATTCCGTGTTTGTGTAACATAGGCTACATGGCGAATAAACCGAATTCTGATTCTGATGGAGATGGGAGAAGAAACCCACCCAAATTAGCTTCGGTTAAACAGGCGTGGGAGAAAATTGCCACAATTGTTACAAATCATGTTCACATACATAAAGATTTCTCATGAAAATCTTTTTATAATCATTGAAGAAATGTAACACGCCATAAATCAAAACAATGTAACGTAGCTTTGCAGAAAGAAGACCCTGGCCTCGCCAGTAGTGTGCAAGGACCAAGCTTGCGCCCTTAAAATAGCATATGAATAATGCGCCATTGACTTTAGACCACGTTTTTCCTGGTCAGTGGCGGAATTGTTTTTCGGAAACTGCAAAATAGCACCAGGGAACGTTTGCGCCGGAACACGCCTGCTTTTTCGGTGAACCGCCCACGGGAGCGCAAGGTCATTTCGACGTGCGTCTGTGGAGGGAAAAGTCCGCTTTGCGTCGAGTGCAAACTAGGAATGATACTTGCGTCGTTGACAAAGTCAATTGCGCTGGGTGCAAGATCGGGCCCATAGACAGTAAAACCAGTGTCTGTCCATGGAGAAGATATTGATCTTTCAGTCGTGTGACTGGAGCCTTAGTGCTTATCTGTTTGGCGTCTGATTGGCCCTTAGAGTAGCCTAAGTCACAAGGGGACTTTTAACGGAGGTGACAGAGTTCACTCACATCCTATTCTCTCGCTCTCACGCTCTCTCTCTCTCTTTTGCTCTCTCTCTTTCTCTTTCTCTCTCTTTCACACACTCACTCAAACACATACACACACACACTCCCTTCTTTCCCTCTCTCCCAATATTCTCTCTCTCCCCACCCTCCTCCAGACCTCTGCACCTGTAAACCCAGATCTCAGCAGTACCAGGGGTAGTGGAGGGGTGTGTGTGTGTAGCCTAGCCTAGCCTACTCCATAGGCAAAGGGGAAAATGACCCTGATATCTGCTTACTTTTAGCCTCTCTATATGAGCTGCTCTGGAGGGACCATGTACAGTCCAGTTGTTAACCTTTCAAAGATGAACTGACTTGATAATTCAGAGGGAAAAATGTAGTTTTTGGCTTGACTGCTTGTCCATGTAACATGGGAATCGAACAGGCCTACATTGTGGTTTCTAATGTTTGTCCACCAGATTTCTGGGTCGGAAACTCTGACAAATAGTCAACCGGAACATTCCACTGTGTATATTGAGGTCGTTTTGATTAAAAATAAGTTATTTTTTCCATTTGTTGTTCATTCAACCTTTCCCAAGTAAGTCAGGTCTCAAATGTCCTAACTTTTGAAAAAATACTAATGTTCTTTTACCAGTTAAAGACATGACTGGTAGATGCTTCCTTATCAGTCGGTGACTCACCTAACAAACACGAGAGGACAATCTACAGTCCAACTCCCTGTGCCCTCCTCCTGGTCCAGCCCTCCTCCTGGTTCAGCCCTCCTCCTGGTCCAGCCCTCCTCCTGGTCCAGCCCTCCTCCTGGTCCAGCCCTCCTCCTGGTCTAGCCCTCCTCCTGGTCCAGCCCTCCTCCTGGTCCAGCCCTCCTCCTGGTCCAGCCCTCCTCCTGGTTCAGCCCTCCTCCTGGTCCAGCCCTCCTCCTGGTCCAGCCCTCCTCCTGGTCCAGCCCTCCTCCTCTTCCTCCTCCTCCTGGTCCAGCCCTCCTCCTGGTCCAGCCCTCCTCCTGGTCTAGCCCTCCTCCTCTTCCTCCTCCTGGTCCAGCCCTCCTCCTGGTCTAGCCCTCCTCCTGGTCCAGCCCTCCTCCTCTTCCTCCTCCTGGTCCAGCCCTCCTCCTGGTCCAGCCCTCCTCCTGGTCCAGCCCTCCTCCTGGTCCAGCCCTCCTCCTGGTTCAGCCCTCCTCCT